>NC_051156.1:139904849-139960500 GCF_013339745.2 Dermacentor silvarum
ACGCCTTCGACTTGGTATGCCATGTCGGCGGCTGGATGTGTCACGTACGGTTTCGGCGGAGGTGGTGAAACGGCGGCGTCGGCCGCAGGTGTGCGTGGAACGCAGCTGCGCGTTGCGCAGCGATCGGAGTCCGAGCGTTGCGCGCTATGCTTAGCGCGTCGTGGCGTAGCAGATCACAGGGTTCGAAAAGTTCGAAAATGGTCGGAGTCATTGGCCGGCTGCCAGGTCGAGAGAAAAGGGAGCCGAGACGGACGCCGCTTTCCCTGCTCGTGGCCTTGGTGGTGGTCGTTGTTGAGGAGCTCGCTCGAAACCCGTCCGGCCTGTTCGGCGGCGGAAAAGGAAAACCCAGCTCACCGTCGCACGCTTTCACTCGCACATACAGCATACGGCGCGCGGTGACGATCGCCCTTGGGCTCATACGGAACATCGCGGTAACCATGACGGCAGAATTGCGCCTGGAGTGGAAACATGTGGCACCCATACGCTTGCGCGTGACCCGCGTTTCGGAGTGAAACGTCACTAATTTATTTGTTTTAATCTCTCAGTGAACGAACAGGTGCCTCTTAACACCGTTGCGACTTGCATACGTTTTCTTTTTCAGAAAAACTGCCGTTTTAAGGGGGGTGCGTGACATATCGCGACGTGAACGTAACAAGTACCACTGGTACCATGGTATTGATACATGCACCGTACCAGATTGGTCTTCGGAATCTGGGCACATTCTGAGAATGCCCTTTATTTAGGATCGTCCCACAAAATAGGCTAGAAACCTATGTACCCAATACGGATAGTAAAGGTAACGTCCCAAAGAAAGCCTTCGTCTCTAAAATGGCGTCAGTGCACTCTCATGCGTCTGGCTTGCCAGCGCTCTTAATGTTTTCATTGAAGAAGGCCGCATATTCCTTTTGTAAAAAGAAACAAATAGACGTAATGTAGCCACGTCATCACGGTCCAAGGTTAACTATATAGGTCGGCGACAAAACGAAATCCCAACATCGTTTGTTTTACGGTAGACAAAGCGGGCTTCGTTCTTTGCATGGCGTTAAAGTAAACACAAGTAACAGACGGGGACGAACACTTGACTTTTCTAAATCGTATTGCTAGTTTTACGTTCGTTGGTGAGAAGGTCTAAATCCAACGAATAGTGCGCTAAATACAAACACAAACAGCTAAAAAACGAGCGGTACGCTACACCGAAAATTGGAATTTTCCAGACGAAAACTGTTTAAGAACATGCGACACAAAGTACGAAATTTGTCGATGTAGCTTTGTTTTAAGTAAATAAAACAAGATGTCGCGCAAGCGGTTGTCATGTCGCACTTCCTAAAATACAAGAACGAAGCAGCTCGTTCATTTCGGTCTCCTTATATTGCGGTGAGTTGAAAAAGAAATACTAAACCATTTCTTGTTGGAGTCTTGCATTCGTCCCAAATATGTATCGCTGTGCTAGAACTATGAAAAAGCGAGCGCGCGTAACCTGTTACGACTAGCTGTCTCGGAATGTCAACATCCTAGTTTGTTTGTTTTTTTTCATACCAGCAGTCTGGTACAATAGGCAGGTCCACGTGCTTCTGTCCGGCGGGTCCCCACATAATGGCGGAAGGTGACTTGCATTAGGCAATGATCACGGTACTGTGCTGACAAGCGAAGAAGCGCATTCCAGAAAATGAGATTTCTGCGCACTCTCAATACTGAAACTATAGCACCCCCCCCCCCAAAAAAAAGCACTCCTAGGCCGGTATTTGTAGCGATGCCTTATGATTTATTCTATACTAGTCTTATCATGCACCGCTTACGGCCGGCTGATCCCGTTGATAACGTGAGCGGACCGTCGCTCCAACCACGCTGCTTTCGCACTTGGTCGCTTTGAGACCAAGCGCGAAAAGGCTATTAGCATCGGAAAGGTATCGCTCCAAAATACCGACCCTAATCAGTTTGCGCAGCGTGCACTCGCCGCCCGTGACTGGTTAGGCTTCTTTTAAAAACAAATTTACTTCCGCACTCCAGACACTCGTGTGGTTTCTCATGAGTGTGTTTCGCCGGTGTTGATTGAAGTTACTTTTCTGCGAAAATTTTCGGCCGCACTCGGGACACTCGAAGGGCCATTCTCCTGTGCGAGTCCTATTGTGGACGTCCAGCAGTCGTCTCCTTGAAAGCTTTTGTACATAAACGACACTTGTACGGTCTGCTGTCTGCGTGCCTACACATATGTCTCGTAAGAGCTCTCTTTGTGGCAAATTTCTTGTCGCACTCGCTACACTCGTGCGGCCTTTCGGCACTGTGCGTGAGCTGGTGGTCTCGGAGAGTGTTCTTCCTGGAGAATGTCGTCTCGCACACTTGGAACTTGTGGGGCGGGGTCGCCTGTTCTCGTTTCTTTCCGGCTCTCCTTGGGCTTCAGCTGTCACCCTGCGAGTAAATAGATATTATGTTTACTTAGAGTTTTGTCATGTCGTAACCGTACGATGTCTATAACTGGTCTTAAAGAGTCCTGTGCTTGAAGACCACTCCTGCTTTTAAGCATGACTTTTTTTCTATACGAAGCAAAATTTGAGAATCGCCTTCGGTCAGAGACTTGCCATAGCAGCGCGGCTACAAGGTAAATGAATGGGTCTCAGCTCGAGGGAGCTTCCGCGTAACTTTGAAGCAAATTTGAGCACTGGTCTTTTAGCCTCAAAGTGTGTTTCAGGCGTATAAACCGACGCAAGTCATCGCGGACACTACACGCACTCCACTGTGGCGATTGCTTCAATTGCCGTTTGGTAAATTTAATTAGGTTCTAGTGCTTTACGTGTCAAAACCACGTAATGAAGATGAAGCGTGCCGTAGCGGTGGACATAGATTAATTTTAACCCGCGACTTTGAAATCAGCAGTGCAATCTCTTTTCACTATAAGCTACTACGGTCGGTAAATTCAATTTGTGCAAAAAAAAAAACTACTAAACGAATTCGAAATACACTTGTAAGGCCTTACCTTCAGAGGAAACTCTGCATGTGGAAATGACATTTTAAGTTACCAATTTGAATGAGGGTCCCTACTTTTTTGGACATTGCACTAAATAGCACGTCGAGAGTGCCACGCAACGGTACTTACGAGGGCCGACCTGTCCCTTCCCTAGAATGGCGCGGGCGCCAGCTAGGTTGCGTCGCCGTGCGCCACTCCAGCAAGCAGTCTGGTCGGCTTCAACATTGCCATTTGCAACCGCTAAAGCACGACGTAATTCATTGCCGTGCAACAACTAAATCACGATGTCGTGGTGCAGCCTACTTAAACATGCTCTTCTCCGCCCACTGGAATCCATGGAACCAAAAGGTGCAGCTTCCTTCTCTACGTTCAGCTTCCTAAGCAGCCAGGCAGAAACGCTGGCGTCATTGTATTTTAAAAGCGCCATCCAGACTACGAGTTTGTCTACTATTGGAAATTAGCTGGAAAAAGGAGCCGCAAACTCTTTTCAGTATTTCAGAAAGAAATCATCTGTGCTTTGCTGTCATGTCTGTATCATTTAACGTTATTCATTTCTGTGTTAAACTCGGGCTTGCAGTACAGCGGCTGTGAAAAAGGAATAGAAAGACAAACTGATTCTTCTTCATTAGATATCGAGGTCCTGCTGAAAATGGACGACCAAAGGGCCGGCTAATGCGGGGTATTCTTATTCCCGCTATACAAATACTAAAGAAATGCCGGCCAGGCGAAAGCAATGTAGACAAGACAGCAGAGGCATTGTCATCTTTGGCGCATTGGCAACGCTTCTCATAGCGGTTCAACAGCTTGCGAAATGGATACGAGCGAGTGAGTCCAAGAATGCGGAGGGAAAAACTGAGATGTCCTCACGATAGCATAAACACGCGTCCCGTTTTGACAGCGAAGAATAGTTCAGATGCGCTGAAAAACTGACAGGCGCATTGGGTGCAATACGAACGGCATGCGATGGCGGTAAATTCAGAGAACCCATCAGCTGTCACAAATGCTGTCATAGATAGGGCGATAACATGTGGCCACGGGGCAGAGAGTTTCACACAATTACCAGAGGAAAGTCTGTGAGCTGCATGCAGGACGGTTCAGAAATACGAGGAATACTCGGAGGCCTGCAAGCACGTGGTCAATTCGTTGTTAGGCGCGTCGGCACGAAAAGCAACTTTCTCGACGACGATGGTATGAGTGGTGCGAGAATCTTGGATCGGGCATTGGAAACAGAGCACTTGGCGTACGTTCCGGTCAATGGAACGCGGTCATAAGCAACCTGACCCTGCAGCGAGCGTTAGGTTAGCGATGCAAAGTTCGCCACATGAATTTTGCAGAACACGCTGCTAGAGCGTTTTTCCCGAAGTACGATCACGCGTCACCTATAAACTGCCCTGAAATTGATTAGTCTGATGAATCCGAAATATCCAGCCCTTTCAGCAACTAATAGCGGCGATTGAATCTTCGAAGAAACGCACAACACCTGGACCCGATGGTATTCCTTATGAGGTTTTCAAGAACATGGAAGGAGCAGCTCTCGACGCACTTCTTCAGGCTATTAATAACTGTATGGGAGACTGGAAACGTTCACCTGACTGGAAGCATTCAATTGTTGTCCCGATCCCGAAACCAGGAAAGTCTCCAAATAACCTGCAGTCTTTACGCCCATATTCGCTAACCTCAACTGTCTGCAAGCTCGCTGAAAAGATGCTAGCCACACGTGTTTCCTGGTGGCTTGAACGCCATGATAAATATCATCCCGCTCAAATTGGCTTCCGTTCTTACTTAGGAACTGAAGACGGTCTTTCTATCTTATCAGACGATGTTTTACAGATTTCACCACACAGCCACGCTGTGCGCACGGTAGTAGCAACTGACATAACGAAAGCTTATGACAATATAGACCATGAAATCATTATTGCCAACCTCATCGACCTGGGACTTCCACCGCGGGTCCTAAGATTTATCTACTCATTTCTTCAGAATCGCACATTTGCGATTAGAGTAGATGGAGGCAAGAAGGATACTTCACATCGAACAGAGGAGTCCCACAAGGTTCGGTTTTAGCTCCTCTTCTCTTCAACGTTGCTCTAATACCTCTAGCCTGGCAACTACACCAGATTCCAGACGTGAAGTTTTTAATCTATGCGGATGACGTCACTCTGTGGTCCGCACATGAAGATGTCATCTCGTCAACTCAACAGCTTCAAGAAGCCCTTGATGTTCTGCACAACTACGCTCGAAAAGCAGGGTTGGACATTTCCGTCCAAAAATCAAGCTATGTGTGGTGGCCAACAAGAAAGGACGCACAAGAATCACGCAGCGCCCCTTTACATTTAAACTCGGCGCAGTGACAATCCCTGAGGCTTCGGAGGTCCGCATACTGGGTCTCGATATTCACCATTCCGGCGGTGGTGCACACTGGCTCCGTAAAATCAGACAGACTTCGACAAAAACACTTCACCTTATTCGTCGCATTGCAGCAAAAGCAGCTGGAGCTCGTACTGACGTAGCTCGACGGCTGGTACGTGCAGTCTTGCAGCCACGAATTTATATCAGGAACAATTTCAACGGCTAACTTTGGCACAGCTGGCACAGTTAGAGACGATTAATCGCGATGCTATGCGCACAATCACAGCACTATCACGCATCACTCCGATACCAACGTTACAGGAACATGCCCAGCTCAGCACAATTGCAGAGCTAATTTTGCAACGTGAAAAAGCACGTGAAATAAAAAAGCAACTTGTTCCGACTGTCGCTGCGTTACATGCTCATTTTCAACGCGGCTCTCGGATTGACAATCAGCCCTATCCAATGCCTCCCTGGGAATTCACCAGCATCACAACTAATAAGCCGACGAAGTTACGACGCAGCGATACAACAGGTATTATTGACGACCACATATCATCAATGCATCATGCGCTGACACCTGCAAAGTCTATACGGATGCTGCTATTCTCCCAGACGGCGGGAGGACATCATTCCTCAGTACAACGCATAATTTCATCAGTGGCCACCAGCGCTATTTATCTACGGAAGCCAGCGCTCTAGTAATGGAACTTCAAGCCATCCACGACGCTGTGCAAGATGCGACATCTAAGCTGCCTACCATCAAACACTA
The DNA here is from genome assembly GCF_013339745.2 of Dermacentor silvarum. Classification (NCBI taxonomy): domain Eukaryota; kingdom Metazoa; phylum Arthropoda; class Arachnida; order Ixodida; family Ixodidae; genus Dermacentor; species Dermacentor silvarum. Next base: position 139,910,933 of record NC_051156.1, read on the forward strand.
GATATCTTCACTGATTCTTTAGCGGCTATTCAGGAACTCAAGAAGGTTGACAAGGCGATGGAAATCTGTGAGACAATACACACGATGAATAGAAAAACAGCTACCTGCGTCAAGGTACACTGGATTCAAGGCCATGCAGCGAACCCCATAACATTGCTTCTGACCAGCAGGCACATTGCCCTCCTAATCCAGACCTTCCGTCTATTCCCCTCCCACCTCAACCCCTTAACTCGCTCCGAGCCCGTAAAAATTTTCTTCGGCAGGACACACGCGCTCTTATCCCCCCGTGTGTCTGCTCCCTCCCCCTTCACCTTACTAGGGCGGAGGAAGTTGTGCTTAGGAGGCTTCGGGCCGGGGTGGCCCTTACACCGGCTGTGATCTCAAGGTGGAACTGGTCGCATTTACCACTGGGTGCTACGTGTCCATACTGCTCCGTCCCTGTGATGGAAGCAGATGCATCACCTAATACGGACATGTACTGGTTTATAATCGGAACGCTCGCGTCTCCTACTGCAAGCCGGCCTCCGCTACAGTGTGACAACCAGCTATGACCGCTGGATACATGATAACAGATTCCACAAAACACTGCTTCAATTCATACACAAACACAGGCCTCACAGCACACATATAATACACATATACACATCAAGAATTATGCCTTAACGGCAAGTCTTTATCGCAATAAAAAAATCGTTGTTGTACAGAGTGTCCCAACTATCGTGCACCAAGATTTAAAAAAAAGGTGCAATTGCGTTACTCGAAGAAAAACCTAGTGCATATTGTTTCAAGTACAGTAGAGTCATCATCACCATCAGCCTATATTTGTCCACTGCAGGACGAAGGCCTCTCCCTGCGATTTCCAATTACGCCTGTCTTGCGCCAGCTGATTCCAACTTCGCCTGCAAATTTCCTAATGTCATCACCCCACTAGTTTTCTGCCGTCCTCGACTGCGCTTCCCTTCTCTGGTATCCATTCTGTAACTCTAATGGTCCACCGGTTATCCATCCTACGCATTACATGGCCTGCCCAGCTCCATTTTTCTCGTTTAATATCAACTAGAATATCGGTTATCCCCGTTTGTTATCTGATCCACAACAGCTCTCTTCCTGTCTCTTAACGTTAGGACTAACATTTTTCGTTCCGTCGCTCTTTGTGCGGTCCTTAACTTGTTCTCGAGCTTCTTTTGTTAACTCCAAGTTTTCTGCCCCATATGTTAGTACCGGTAGAATGCAATGATTGTACACTTTTCTCTTCAACGACAGTGGTAAGCTCCCAGTCAGGATTTTACAATGCCTGCCGTATGCACTCCAACCCATTTTATTCTTCTGTAAATTTCTTTCTCATGATCAGGTAGTACAGTAGAGTAGCCGTCAGTAATGTTTTCGTTACTGATATTTAATTAGATAATTCTAGAAATTGCCTTAATTGAAATCGATCCCTAAGTATCAAAGTGCCAATGAGAAAATTGTAGAGCTACATGAAGAACTCCCGATACAGCTTTCTGTTGCTCAATACGTGCTGCAGAAAAGTGTTTTTTTTCGAGCAGTCAAAGACAACGCCATCAAGTACAGCAAACTTGAAGAAATACGGATCGGAAACCAGACCTATGCCGCAGCAGCGTACATAACGGCGCCGGAGGATACTTCGAAAGGGGTTATCCACGGAGTACCCGAGAATGAAAGCCAAGAAGTCATCGAGAAGAGCCTGGTCACCGACCGAAACCCTACGATACTACACGCGAGAAGAATGGGCCGCACAAACTCAATCGTTATAGTATTCGAAGGGACACACGTCCCCCACTACGTGTACTACCGTGGCGCTGAATACCGCTGCCTACTACACAAGAAGAAACACGAAGTGTGCGAACAGTGCGGGCGCATCGGCCACAGGTTGGACGTGTGCCCCAATCCAAACAACAAGAAATGCCGCGGATGTGGCATACCGAGCCCAACGGAAGAACACCAATGTACACCGAGCTGCAATTATGCGGCAAGCAACACATCACGGGAGACAAGAAGTGCACGGAAATCTTCAGGACTCCCTATCTACTAAAGAAACGACAGTGGGAGAGAACCCGGCAAGAGCAGCAGAGACTCAGCGCCGAAGACCGGACGAGCCGCTCGAGAGAGCGGCCAAACCCCAACAGCACTGACGCCGGCGGAAACGGCAGAGGCGGCGGCAGCAGCAGGAGCCGCTCCCGCTCCTACCCGAGGCTGCCCCAGGGCGGCGGTGACGGCGGTAGGCGATCGAGATCCCGGACGCCGTCCAGGTCAAGGACTCGTTCCGGGTCGGCAGCGGCAACACCACGGCAGCGGCAGCAGCAGGGACCTGGCCCGCAGCAGCAAGACCAAAGCAAGGTGAGCTGGGCAGACAGGGTCTCTCCGCCCGCCCAACAACAACTGGATTGTGGCAGATCCACCCTAGAGCAACAATTAGCTCAAATTCAGGCAACGTTAGCTCAGGTACTACAGGAGAATAGAGGCCTTCGAGCTAAAATAGCACAGCTAGAAGCAGAAAAGACACGAGATCGGAGCCGTACTCCATCCGTCAGCGGTAGGGCAGTCACGACTAACCCCACACCTATGCAGGTAAGCGCTCCGGCACCGGCACCGGCACCAGCGCCGGCACCGGCACCGGCACCAGCACCGGCACCGGCCCCGCCGCATAAGCGGAAGGCGGAAGAACAGCACCAGACTAAGGACGAACCAATCTCGAGTCTAGCAGACTTAATGAAGAAACAATTCGAAATGCTCAATACGCAGATGGAACGACTAGGACAGCGCATGGAAGCAATTGAAAACAGAATGGGAAGATTCGAAATCCGAACTACAGCATTAGAGAACACCCTGGCAGAAAATCGGCCCGCACCGGTGGGGCCTATAAAGAATGTGAAACCATACCAGAGACCCACCGTAGCGGACAGCAGTATGGCCACCGGGGGGGGCATCAATTAGCAACATGGCCCCGAATAAAAATAGCACTGAATATCTGATCTGGCAATGGAACTGCCGAGGGTTTCGCCGGAAACGGGGAAACCTGCAGCAGTTCCTCTCAGGAAAAGAAACCCCAGATGTCATAGCCCTGCAAGAAACTATGGGACCGGCAAAATTATCAGGGTACAAATCCTACGGAGCCTCTGGCGAGAAAGCACTCGTTGTAACCCTAGTCAAAAGAAACTTAGCAGTGATGCAACACGAAACCGCGATATCAAACGTAGAGCACGTCCTCTTAGAAATAATACCGGCATGCAAGAATGACGCCAGCCTCTTTGTCCTAAACGTCTATAGCTCTCCAAGACACACAAGTAGGTTCGGGCCCCTGTTCCGAAAAACCCTTGACATAGCAAAGCGAAACACAGTGGTAGTAATAGGGGACTTTAACGCGCCGCACCCCGCGTGGGGCTATCGCAGAGGAACCGTCAAAGGACGGAATCTCTGGATAGACGTACAGCAGGAGGGGCTCACACTCATTACGGATCCTCAACAACCCACGCGCACGGGTAACAGCGTAAGCGTGGACACCACACCTGACCTCACGTTCACAAAGAATACACAGGGACCCAAGTGGGCAAACACACAAGATGATTTGGGCAGTGACCACTTCATTATAGCCACAACAATACACACGGGACCCACAAAAAGAAGGGTAGGAAATTGACGATGGTGGATTGGGATATATTCAGACAGGCACAAGAACACAACAACACAATGGCAGACATCGATTGCGAAGAAATTATTACGGACATTGATAAATGGACACAACAGATACACAAGGCGGTAAAGCAGGCTACTCGAGAAATTCCCGAGGAAGCAGGGCTCGAAGCAGCCGACAGCAAACTCCTCCACCTGTGGGAGGCGCGCAGTAGCCTACAGAGACGGTGGAGGCGCCAGAGGCTGAATAGGACCCTGCGGCGGCGAATAGCACGTTTAGACAGGGAGATTGAAGATCACGCGACCCGCTTGGACCGACAGCAATGGGAGTCTACATGCAACAGCATGGAGGGCCAGCTCGGACTGGGCAAAACGTGGAACTTCCTCCGATGTCTCTTAGACCCAGAGGGTAGCAAAACGACACAGAAACAGAATCTCAACAAGATCACCCACACTTACGCGGGAACCGACGATGAACTCATTCGCGACATACAGAACAGATACATAGGAAGCATTACGCGAGAACCACAGAATGCGTACACGGGCAGGGAAAATCCCGCATTGGACGAGGAGATCACGGAGGCCGAGGTGAGGGCCGAAATACTCAGACTGCGCACAAAGTCGGCACCGGGCCCGGATGGCATTACGAACAAGATTCTCCGCAACCTAAATGACGAATCCATCGCGGCAATAACAAAGTACATGAACGCGTGCTGGGAACAGGGTGCAATACCGCCGCAGTGGAAATCTGCGCACGTAGTGATGATCCCCAAACCCGGGAAGAAATTACTGATTGAGAACCTCAGGCCCATTTCTCTAACCTCGTGCGTGGGGAAGCTGATGGAGCACGTCGTTCTCACTAGATTAAGCAACTACATGGAGGATAGAGGTCTGTATCCGCTCACGATGATCGGGTTCAGGCCGAAACTGTCCACGCAGGACGTCCTGCTCCAAATAAAACATCAAATCCTCGACGCACGGGGCAGAGGAACGGGACTGAAAGCCATCTTAGGGTTGGACCTCACCAAGGCCTTCGATAATATTACGCACAAAGCGGTCCTAGGGAACCTCCAGGACCTGGGGGTGGGTCGCAAGGCCTACACCTACGTCCGGGACTTCCTCTCGAACCGCACAGCTCAAATCACGATAGGAGACATCAAGTCGGGTGACATAAAACTAGGTAGTAGGGGAACGCCGCAAGGCTCGGTATTGTCCCCCTTTCTCTTCAACGTGGCCATGATCGGCCTGCCGAAAATCCTCAGTAGGGTCCGCGGCCTCAACCACAGCCTGTACGCCGACGACATAACGTTGTGGGTGACAGGCGGCAGCGAACGCCAAATCGAGGAAACCCTCCAACAGGCCACGGAGGCCGTCGAACGCTACGCGGCAGAGAAGGGGCTCAGTTGCTCCTCTCAAAAGTCCGAACTCCTGCTGGTGTACCATACGACCAGGAAACAATACGGAGGAACACCGAATATTAACATCAAAGTGAACGGGGGCCCGATACCTATCGTAGACCAAATCAAAGTCCTAGGACTCCGGTTGCATGCGGAAGGCAGAAACCTCGGTACCATCAAGGCGCTAGAAAACAGCGCACAGCAAACACTAAGGCTAATCAAACGGATTGCCAATAGACGCTACGGCATGATGGAGGCCAGCCTAATTCGTTTAGTGCAGGCCTTCGTCATAAGCCGCGTCGTCTATATGGCACCGTACCTACGATTTGGTGTAGCAGAAAAAAACAAGATGGAATGCATCATCAGACGATCATTCAAACAGGCAATTGGTGTCCCAGTCACAACACCCAATGACAAACTCTTAGAGTTGGGGCTACACAACACGCTTGACGAACTAATCGAGGCGCACACTACCGCCCAATACGAAAGACTCACACAAACCCCAACGGGGCGACACATTCTACAGAAACTCCAAATTCGATATTAAGCGCAACACGGCACCAAACTAAGCATTCTACTAGAGGCGAGGAGAGAATTTAAAATTCCTCCACTGCCCAAGAACATGCACCCGGAGCACCACAAGGAGCGACGAGAGGCAAGGGCACGCCACATTGAGCGCAAGTACCATGACGTAGAGGGCGTGGCCTACGTAGACGCCGCGGAATACAGAGAACGCAAAGGGATGTCCGTAGTAGCGGTAAACGCGGACGGAGAACCCTTCGCGAGCGGCACCGTGAGAACGGACAACGCCGAAGTTGCGGAGGAAGCCGCCATAGCATTAGCGGTGGCCTCCACGAAAGCGAGAGTTATCATAAGCGACTCAAAAATTGCAGTTCACAATTTCGCGAAAGGACGCATCTCGCCAGAGGCGCTCAAAATTCTAAATAGTAACAGCGACCGTCATCGCGGGACGATCCAAATTATTTGGGCACCCGCGCACTCCTCTCTCCCCGGCAACGAGGCGGCTCACAACGTAGCTCGAGGACTTACTCGCCGAGCAAGTGAGCCCGCCCAGCCGGGAACGAGAGGAGACCGCATGGTCAGCTACAAAGAAATAACCGATTACTATCGGCTGGGAAGGGCCCGGTACCCACCAGCTCATCCCGCGCTAACCAGGAAACAGGCGGTGGCCTGGCGCCTCCTGCAAACAAACATGTACCCAAACCCGGTGGCCTGCAGCAGATTCTATCCAGGTCAATTCAACGATCAATGCAAATTATGTAAATGTAGGGCGGATCTGCCACATATTCTATGGGCATGCTCGAAGGCGGCTCCTTTCGAGGGCCGCAAAATTCAAAACCGGCAGCAGTGGGAGACCCTGCTGCTCAGCTCAGACCAGCAAGACCAGGTCTGGGCCGTCCAGTTAGCCGAGGCAGCCGCTGAGACCCAGGGGATCTCGGCCGTCTGCTAGGCAGAGGGAGGCTGCGTCCGCCCTCCTGGCACCATTAAAGTTGTATCTCTCTCTCTCTCTGCAGTTGCCGGGAAGCCTGACAAGCATTCAGGGATCTTTGAATGCTATCGCGTTCCACTCTTAAAGGCAAAGCTTAAGCGTTCTTCAGGTTTTTTTTTCTTTATAAATGCATTTTACAGCGAATCTGCTAATTCGACTTGGAGTGCTCGAAAACGTTGTGTGCCAGTTTTCACGGTTTTCTACGAAAACTGCACTACTCACCATGTTGATCTTTTTGGAAAATGTATGGAATGTTAGGGGCAATACGCAAACAAAAATTTAAAGTATTCATGTGTCAATTAAGGCTTAAGTAAACATTGCTAAACCCCCGGTATGGAACCGTGACGAAGGTAATCCGTCGCGAGCTCGAGGCCCTGGCTCCGAGCACTCACGCTGCACAGGCGCACAACACCCTAACCATCATGCTCATTCAAACCGTAGATTGTGAATATGAACACACAGTCTGCCGTTGGCCATCGTTCCATGCCTACCGCTCCTGTCATTGCTGCTGGAGGGGAAGCGACCGTCGTGGTGACAACCCCACTAAACCTTGCCGTGTGTCCGTCGGCATTCGCACAAGGATTGCACACAAACGGACACTCACCAGACTTCTTCGCCTGCAGTTCCTCGTCGGGCAGTGCGATGCGCTTCACGTGCGCACGAATACCGAAGAAAGGTCGCGAGCACAGAACGCAGCAGTCCTTACTGGGTGCCATCTTGCAAAAAAAGAGAATTATTATTAGTAGTAGTAGTAGTAGTAGTGGCATTGGCGTTCCAGTTTATTTTGTGCTTAAATGCAAAAAGCGACATTTTGTTGAGAACCTAACTGGAACGCCAATGCATTTCTCCACAAAGTTCGGGAATGAATATCTCGAAAGTGGTGTCATCCCGAGAATTCGTTCTAAGTGGATCCGCCTTGCGAACTCCACGGCTACCATTTGTAAATTGCAATATGGGCCATCAGGTAATTAGTTAAAAACTTGATTAGTGAATTTCTGTTAATTATTCGATTATGCATTTCAATTTCTTGTGGAAGTAATGTCCGCCTCTTCAAGTAGACCAGCTCATGAACTAGAATTGTGCTATCTGCCGCAGGCAGCCTTTAAGAATTTTTGAAAGTGTTCGCTGAAACACCCTGTATATAAGATGGCGTCACCGCCTACGGAATATGACGGTGCCCTTGAGAAAAAAGGGTTAGGATTTATTTATTTATTTATTTATTTATTTATTTATTTATTTATTTATTTATTTATTTATTTATTTATTTATGAAGAAAAGCTACCAGTGGTGGCTGAGTGGCTATATTATGTTAGGTTAATTAAACCTAATCTGGCGTCTGAATGGATATATTAGATTAGGTTAGATTAATTAAACCTAACCAAACCTAACCTAACGTAGCCACTGATCCACCACTGTGAGCACTCCCCACTATTCCATCAATCAATCAATTATTTGGCAATGAGCTGCTGACAGCGAGGTCATGAGTTCGATTTATGGCCCCGGCGGCCGCATTACGATGTGGGAGAAACGCAAAAATGCTCTCGTACTTAAATTTTGGAACGCGTTGAAGAACCCCGTATAGGTGAAATAAATCTGAAAACATTCCCTCATAGTCCGCTATCTAGTTTACAGTTTATGAGTCGTTAAACTTCGTAGTTAATTTGAGCGCGCGACTTCATCATCCCAAGGAAGGAAACGACAAGCACATGGGTTTGTAGACTGCGAACAGTGGGAACGACTGCGCATTCTTACATACTTGTAAACTTCAGATAAGCAGTGGTGGAGTCGATGTTTGACAGAACACACGTTTCACATTCGCACTCACTTTGTTGTCAATTTCTTTCAAAGAACATTTTTTTTTTCTGTCTTTGTCTCTCTGATAATTTGAGCCCATATTTAACGGTAGCGCTCAGATGCGAAACTTAATCCGGGAGCATGCACAACAGCATTTCCAGATTTAAAGCCTGTCGTGTTTTCCTCACAAGGTCAGAAGACACGACGCCACAGGCGAAAGTTGTGCCCATGGTGTCCGGTCTTCTGATTTCTGCGTCTCTTTTATTTGTGCTACAGTGACTTTCTCAAGACAATCACTCACTTCCAGTAGACGTTGTGGCGACAGCTTAGATTGATGAAATCGAAGTTTAATCAACGCACTCCGTATACATAAGCGTTTGAAGCCGGAATAAAACAAAAAACATCCTACACTATCCGGCGTCCCTTTATTTCTCGGACCGCTCTAATGGCCAGGTTAGCATCGGAAAAACCTCGAGAGTTCTTGTAAATTTTCCAGAAAACGCCAGTTCCGCCTTCGGCTGCCCTTAATAGAAACCCACAATCGGAAGCGGTTCTCGCAAAGCCATCGACCGCGACTATCGGGCGGCGTGACTCGGCAAACAATAGCTGAGAATAGAAGCGGTACAAGAGCGCACGACACTGCATCGTTTTGGCTCGGTCTTATTCACTGCTTCGGCGCGTCTCCGCCAACAGCTGTCAGCGAATTGACCCCGGTCGATTTCTCCTCTTCGAGGCGTTCGCTTTTTCGCGGTCTTTTTCCACCGCTCTGTGCAGCTGGCACGATCGAATGCGGCATTCGGTCGCCCGTACGATTTACTACCGACCGCTTTCGCTTTGGCGTGAGAGTTCGCGTGCGACCTAGTCTTGCGCGGGAAAAAAAAAAAAAAAGCTGAATTTCGAAACGGTGCGCAACGTCCATCGCGCTGGTTGTGAAAGATATTTTTTTACATCTTTTTTCTTGTTTGAGACTCGGGAGAGAAGCCTTTATTCTCAAATTTCATCACAATGTATACGTACTCTCCGTTCCCTTTCTTGGTCTTCTTTAATATTTGGAGATTGTCTGTTACCCGAGTTTTAAAAATCTTCATTTCGCTGGTACTATTAGACTTACGCATTACAGACAAATCAGGAAAAAAAATATTATGTAGTTTCATGCATTTTTTTATCTTGTACAGTAACTCTGACCGCGCCGCACTCTAACTAAAGCGTTGATTCTGAAATGTCCTTTAGTATACTTCTTCATCGTCGCTATGGATACCACCATCCACAAAATCACGAAGTCATGCTTTAGTGGTAACTTAGGCCTTTTTTTTTTTACCAGGCCTAGCTTCCTGTGTCGTGTGCAACGGTCGTGATAGGTTAGTTGGTATATATATATATATGATGTCGGTCAGTCATCTTTTATGCGTTTATGCACATATAAAGTTGCGCATTCATAGCACTTTGATTTCACTTGAAGGCGCATCTTCCAATTGCGAAACCGAATCCGTATATACAGCAGTAAATTCACGTCTGCTTAGCATAAATTCTAATACTATAGCGCCACTTTCGCAATAGCCGTAGAAGCTGATCTCTAGAAATCTTGTAGCAGTTCATCTGTTTTTCAGTTAATATAGTCTGGAACGACGAGGAATGCTTTTGGGAAACTTTTAACTGCAACGTCAATTCATATCGTATTAAATATATATATATATATATATATATATATATATATATATATATATATATATATATATTCAGAGTGGTACGAAGTCATGGGATATTTTTGCACAGCAGACATAATTTCCCTAGTGCTCGGGTTGAATTTTGTAATTTACACCTTGATCCCAGAGTGCATAACTATAAAAAGTACTTTAGGGATTATTTTCTTTATATACCTGGAGATTTCGAGTAATAGTGCAAGTCACATTGCACAGTCCGCCTCTTTGGTTTATCCACCTTCAAGCCGTTTTGATCCGCCACCATGTCCACCACCCAACACTTGCATTCACCATTTTTTTTTAGATTTCTCCAGTAACAAGATTAACTCTTCAGGCACTGCTAAACACCTACAAATGTCATTCACCATGTACTACGTAGCTCCTCGTCGTAACAAGCGCCCTTCCTTTCCGATGCACCTATACATTGAACTATTTTTTCGCCAAAGTAATCTGATGATGTGGGTATCTGACTGTAATCAGTACTTGATAACCACTGTTCTTTCTTATGTATGTGCCATTAGGTTCGCTTACTGGCTCTTTTCTCTCCGCATGATCTTTTTTTTTTTTTTTTTTTTTTTTTTTTTTTTTTTTTTTTTTACGGTGACCGCAGCCGGGGTTAAGCTTATACGTCCGCCTGCTCAGCAGCGCAACGCCATCGCCGCCGAGTTACCACGGTGGATTATTTTTTGTTTCTGCAAAAGGAATATAAGTATATAGGATGTCCCAGCTAACGTTAGCTAAACTGTCAAAAAAAAAGAAACACAAAAAAACAGTGCATGTTACGATCTCGAGACCTGCGGTGTTCGGTGGTCAGAAAATCTGTCAGAAACGTAAACATTTCCTAATTGTATCTTGCACCGTGTTCTTCAAATTTTGTTTTCTTTTTTTTTTCCGTTGAACAGCTTGGCTAACGAACAGCTGAGACACATGGTATGTTTATCGGCATTAGAATGAAAATAATACTCAAGAGAGCTCAGAAAGTTCGAGTACCCCAGCATGCTCGCAAAGCCGTAATCGATCGCTTAAACCGAAAGTCGCGTCAAAACAGCCTTCTTAATACACGTTGGACGCCCGAACGAATACCCGTATACAGAAGGGCCTTATCGGTTCGACGGCGGAGAATTACACGTCGCCCTCTCCCGACAACCGTGGTGCGGCTTCTGGTGAGCGCGTTCTGCGACCCGCCCAGGCTTGACCGAGCGAAGGCCATCGAGTGCACATCAAAGAACCACCCCCCGCTGTCCGACCCGGACATGTTTCGCAGCGAAGCAGATGTAACCGGAGCGCTTATATACTACTACGCCCTAATCGCTGAACCGCTATCCCATCGGAAGACGTGATCGCACAAGTAACTTGGGACCTGAGCATCGGAAGAAAAAAAACGTGGTCGCTCCTCGTTTTGCTTCCAATTATCTCGACTACATCCGTTCGTGGTGTCACGTTCACTCATCCTACAAGTTGCAATCTTTTCCTTCGCGTCTTGCAATCCGAGATGCTGCTTTGTTTGGGTTTTTTTTTTTTCTTTCTTTTCCTTCGCGTGTTCCCTGCACTTTCTTACGCCCATTGGTTTTCCTGCCCTTGCCTTACACGACGCTGGATTCGGTCTGTATTGAAGAACTATCTTTACATTTAAATCTGCTCGGGATGGAGGTAAGAGGATTTTGGCTCCCTCTCAAGAGTTTGTGGTTTTGCCGTAGGGATTTTCGTCTGGCCGTTCGTTTACGAACTGAGTACGATGTGAAGTGCTCCCTTCAGACGGGCGTGCCCGCTTCTATTAAACTTGAATGAGTTAGACTGTTTCTGCTTATGCTTCATGCACGCTTGCCTATCCCATACATGTACCAGACTCATTCGTTCGGATGCACTCAAACTAACTTTCCCGTACGCCTATTTTTTTCCTTAAAATTTTTATTCCTCGTCCGGCGATTGTTCTGAATTATTTTCTAAACACAGAAGAAAGTCTGTGTTTGTGATTTGTGAGATGGAAACAATAGTCTAATCCAAGGGGTATTATAAACGACCAACTACTCATTTCATCTCAGATGTCACCGAGTAGCCTATTTCTCCTTTCATTCCCATTAGAAGAATCCGACGTTTTACATATCCCTCGCATCCCACAATCCCAAGTGATTATGTGAGACCACATACGAGACACATATAATCACAATTCGCATGTCCGCGGTTAAAATAATCCGTTTTTCTTCTTATTTAGTTTCAGACGACAAAGGCCGTTGTGGATTTTTCTCTCGGAATGATGAAAGTCCACGCTCAGCTAAAGGAAAACATGCCTTCAGTTTTTTTTTTTTTTTTTTTTTTTTTTTTTTTTTTTTTACTCTGCAAGAAGAGCTTCCCTTTACAATCGATATCATCTTCATTCTCTGCATTTCCTTTCGCGTGCTTAGCCCAACATTATGGAGCTGGCTAGAGCATTCATCACATCAAACGCTCAGCCATTTTCCTAACAATAAGGATGGCTCACACATGTTATCATGTGAGATTATTGAACATTATCTGCGGATATATTCTACAGATATAGGGAGACAACGCCTGCGCGATTCCTTTAGAGCGAATGGCGTGCCCAGTATGTGTTCATAACTCCTATCGCTTTTCTTTTTCACGAGTTGCTGCTCTGTTGCCAATTTTCTTTGTAAGCTTTCTTTCTTTCTTTTTTTTTTCATTCTTGTCAAACGGCTTCCCGTTTCCTTTTCTTGCATGTTTACATGTTTATGTCGGATAGTTGGGGGCAGAGTCTCGATATGCGTTGTGGTACGTACTTTTTGTGTAATTTTCATTCCGGGGACATCGCTAAGCCACTCTTCGTCATCTGCCGGCCTCTCTCAAATGTACTCCAACGCAATTCTTATTTTTCGCTGCCTTCTCTCGCACGGCCAGAAATAATTGGTTTCTAGGGGATGGATGCCACACATGCTGGCCGCACGGCATCAAGAACGACACAGCGATCGCAAAGAAGCGAACAGCTCCAGCTTTCGAAATAGCCATTCGAAGACACACAGACCGACGACTCGCCTCACTCTCTAGATATTAGGTGGGGAAAAAAGAAACAGAAACAAATAAGAAAGTTATTTCGCGGTGGGGTATTGAAGGGATAATGTAACAGCAGATAGTGCGGCTTTGTTTACCCATGAGAGTTTAGTTGTAAAAAAGAAGTTTGAGCATGTGGTTGAAATGTCTCTCTCTCACTCTCTATCTCTCTTTCTTGCCCCTATCTGTCTCTGTGACCTCGTTTCGATAGAATTTGTTTGTTTCTTTCACTCCTGCCGAGCCCCACCCTCTACCTAAGATTACTACAGCGTCAATATGTCTTGTGATTGCGTCAAACTCCAGAAAGTATACATGGCTTAAGTGAAGCTCTTAGAACCTGCAGCGTGACGGCTGGAAAGTTCGCCGCGTAATAGCGAGAGTTGTTTTGAAATCAGTCGTTCTTTGTTTAATCAGACATCTTATTGACATCAAAATCGGATCACAATGATGCAAGACGTTCTTGCGTGGTCCAATTTTGCATTACCACTAGCAAGGTTAAACAAGCGTTATCGTCGAAGTAAAATTGTGACGTTCTTATTTTATTAATAATTTTGAGCGAGTGCGTCACAGCGCGAGAACGCTCTGGGACGCACAGTTTAGGTGGTTTCTGTTGTTTCCATGAAACGCTTGAGCCGTGCGTTAGGAGTGGGCATTACGAACTATTCTTACTCTTCGCATTTAAATGGCCAGCAACGCTACGTGAGATGACTGTGGTCTCGAGGAGACCCTCCGACAAATTCTGCGTGACGGTCCTCGCTACTGCATTAACTCGCTTCGATCACCGACCATTATAAGAGCTAATCATATTGGAAAGCCAATTTTCGTAGGCCATCGCAGCAGAGGGCAGCAAACCGAATTTTTGGTTCTAGTTAACCTCCTGGCCTTCTCGTGTATATATATATATATATATATATATATATATATCTTAGCCACTAAAGGTTCTGTTGTCAATAATGTAGATCCACATGTTACATACGCTCGCAGGCAATCAAATCTTACGAAAGGCCCCGCAGTTTCAAGATGCCCAAAACAGCGTTTGTACCTTTTCTTCTTTTTTTTTTCTTTTTTTTTATTTCTCAAAGATCGCCAACTAGCAGCCCAAAACACGACATTTTAGCAAGAAGACCCTAACAGGCGAAGACGATGAAGACGATGCCTTGCTTGAAATATTTGTGCTTTTGTGCTTAAATTGTTTAAACGTCTTCGTTGTTTTTAACTAGTGATTTAATTACATCCTCCGAAGGGGAGCCAATTAAACCGGGATATTAAAAGGGAGGAGAGGCTCCAATTTCCTACAACGATATCAGCTAGACCTCAATATTGTGCTTTAACTAGAAAAACAGCTTTGAATCACCGAAATATCTCACCAATAAGCTCATTGACACGTCTTTAGAAATACAGGGACAAATAAAAAAAAACAAATTACGGGGTTTCACGTGCCAAAACCAAGATCTCATTATGAAGTACGCCGTACTGGGGGACACCGGAATAATTTCGCCCACCTGGGGTTCTTTAACGTGCACCTAAATCTAAGTACACGGGTATTTTCGCATTTCGCCCCCATCGCAATGCGGCCGCCGTGGCCGGGATACCATCTCGTGACCTCGCGTGCTCAGCAGCCCAACACCATAGCCAACATGGACAAATGAAGGCGCATATGGCACCACGCCAAGTAAATAAAAAAGTAACTAAAAAAAGTTTCTACAACTCGGAAAATTCAAAGTGGTTGTTAAGATGGCTAAATACTCGCTCAATTTAGGGTCTTTATCGCCAAGCTACCCAGCACTGGCCCCGGACAGGACGGTATATCACGACAGGCAAATAACTCCTCCCGCGGGCCTAATCAGAACCTCTCGGAGAGCCTACTGATAGCTCCAATTTCCACTTTCCATTTAGTTTTCACAAGAGCGCCGGAAGCTGCGACGCACTGCGGTGAAGGCAACGCTCCAGTGCTACACGTGGTCGCGATGCGATCTCCACAGTGATCGGATTTAACGCCATTCCATTCAGATCTCGTAAAGTTTATTGCAGTATATCAGCACCATGATTCTGTGACAAAACAAGACGCTAGGAAGAAGAATTTCACTTGCTTCTAACCAGAATCATAGTCCTCGCTATCATCAGGCCAACCATCGCCGTTTTAATTAGTCGGTACATAAAGGGCAACCGCAACGAAATATTGAACCTTCCTTGAGATCCGTTTTCACGCCTTCACTAGAACACGTCCTCTGAGCAACCTCATAGAGAGGTGCTCTCGCGACAGAATGGGAAGTTGGTGATAAAAAAAAAAAACACGTGTTCGGCGCACGTGTTCTATTGCAGGCGTGAGAAGGGATGCTGTGAACCCGCAATAAACAATTCGTTGTTGAAAGTTAGCGCCAAACATGTTTGTTGTCTGTGTTCTTCTTCAATTGTGTCCTCTTTCTGATGCGCTACGATTTTTCTCCAGGAATCAAGTAGCCTTTTCTTTAGAGCGCAGCCTTTAGGTGCCTGTTTCTGTGGCGAGCGTCGGCGTTGTCTCTCGTAACCGAGCGAACGAACACAGCGAAAGATAAAAGCGAACGTGGAGCGCCGCGGGAGATGAAAGACGTCGATAGCGAAGAGAGCGCGAGGCGTAAAGCGGAGGAGGGGGTATGGCGAAAGCGTGAGAAGAAAAGCGTAGTGCCGCGCAAGGCCGGCTCTGCGGCGACGACGGCTACGAGATGGCGCCAGAGTAGCGCGCATCGTCTGTTCATCGATGATGCCACCGATACCATATATGTAAACAAAGCTCTGCATGAGCGGAGGTCTGTCTGCGGTGGCTGCTGTGAATCGCGCCCACGCGTCACGCACGCGCTGCCTGTCGCGATCTCCCGATTAGCGACGCTGTCGCGCCACACTTCGCTCCGTTTGCGACGTGCCGCACGAGACAGATTGCCCGCGCCAACCAATGTATCGCGAAATGAAAACACGTATAGAGCTGCACTGAAATTCCGCATTACGGAGTATCGTAATCGTCGGTGAATTTTTCTTTCTGTCTATCTATCTATGTGTCTATCTCTTCAAGAGACTCATGGTCCCCTCTGCGACTGCAGGCATTAAGGGTGGCTTAACGACGGTGGCAGGTCTATGACAGCTAATTATGTCCAGTCACACACCCCTGTCCGAGACCTCATCCAGGAAGGGCGTTGTCACCGCTCGGACGACGTCGCGGGGGTGTGAGTGGTCTATTCTAGACAAAACGCAACAACATAGCATTTTCCTCTCGGATAAACCGAAAACTATAGATAAAAGAAAATTCTTTCAGAAATTTCAAGACACGCGAAACAGAGAAGAGAAACTCGATCGAGGCATTGCGCAATTCTTATCAGGTCGCTGGACTTTCCTTGACGGCTCTGACGCGCGTAACGTTCTTTGCACCTATACAGCGTCGAGTACTGAACGTGTAGGAGAGACTTGTCCACGCTGTTGAAACCCGCTAAGTCGTGTGTGGCGACGACGTCCCTGATATAGAAGCGTTGACATCGACCACCCCCCCCCCCCCCTTTTTTTTTTCTTTAGTCTATCTTTTCGCTCGCCGCCGTCCTTCGCAGGCGTCTTCGGTGCTTAAACTGGACAGCAGCAGCAGCCTTACCCGGCTGTCTGCCGCTTCGTATTCGATCGGCGCGCGTGAACCGATGACAAGTCAGTCATCGAAACCCGTTGCTCGGACTTCGACCGACGTCGGGGGGGCGTGAAGCGGCACAGTTTCTTAAGTGACGTCCAAGTGGAGACAGGCCTTGGCGACGAAAGACGCCCCCCGCTCTCTCGCGGAACCGACAGAAACGTGCAACGGCAGCGATGAACTCGTTTTTTACGGTATTTCCGCGCGCGATATGACGTGCGCCCGCCGTCCTCAGTGAACTAAAGGAGGTACCTTATTACTGTTTGGTGAAAGTGATGGCCATGTAGTGGCTGATGTGTAGGCAAAGGTTGAAGCGGTTGGGTTTATTGCGTCTATTGAAATAAATTACTTATGGAAGCACTCTGGAGCCTTACGATTCTATATTTACGAGCTGCGCAACGCCCGCTGCCCTGACATAGCTACAAATGCCACCAAGATCACATTTATCGAAGATGTAGGAAAACCCCCTGTTCCGTTAGTGTGCGAAGTGAAATGCACGTGGATGAAATACAACCTTTTCTAAAAAAATTCTTACACGCGCGGCTCGAAAGTGTTACGTCAACTTTTTGCGTTTTGTTTCCCAGTGTCCCCAGGGAACTCTATGTTACACAAATTCTGCATTTGTCGAAAATACGGAGTACGCTACGTGTAATGTGCACGCAAAATTCATACTGTTTCGTTTGGATAAGTCCTCTGATATTACTTGCGTAATCCAGCGCTGCAGAGTGCATATAATTAACCTTTAGGAGCGGCGCAAAATTTTGCAAGAAACCGTTGCGTAACTACAAATGCCACCAAAACCAACGTTAGCATCAATAGGAGGACTACTATGGAAAATTCGTGTGCGTGGTGAAAGTAGTGTGGACCAAATACAGATTTTGCAAAAGAAAAATGGATTAAGAAAGTGCTTCCGAATGTCACGCTGCCGTTATCAGCGACGTTTCCCAATGCCTGGATAGAACTTTGGGTTACACAATCTTCATATTAAACATTAATGATGGCCATCTTATGCCGTATCTGTCCCGAAATTTTAAGGTTACTGGCCTAATTAAGAGCGTGACAAACATTAATTAATACTCGTTTTTACGGTATTTCCATGCGTGATACGGCGTTCGCCCGCTCTCCTCGGTAAACTAAAGGAGGTCCCTTGTTTCTGTTTGGGGGAAATAAGAGCCACGTAATGGGTCCTATGTAGGCGAAGTTCAGAGTGGGTGTATTTATTGCAGCTTTTGCAATAATTTACTTATTCAAGCGCTCCGGAGCAGTATGAGTGCTTTACGAAAGCAGAGAACTTAGCTCGCTTCCCTGGCAGAACAACTAACGCCACCAAGATCAAGTTTAGCGAAAAGGGGGAAGGGCTATGTCAAATGCTTGTGCCAAGTTTTTTAAATGCTTGTGAAATAAATACGCATTTTGCTAAAAATTTTAGCATGTGCTCGAAAGTGTCATACTGTCGTTCCCTGCTATGCTTCCCAATGACCCGAGATAACTCTATTTTACACCACGTTTATGTTTACTGGAAACGGGGGTCATTTTGAGTGCAATGCGTCGCAAAACATTAACTTTCCTGGCCAGATTAAAAGTGTTGCAAATACTGCTGAACCCAATTGTTTTCGCTTAATTTTTCACTAAACGAGGTTTGTAGAACGTTTGTACGGTGACCGCGAGGAGGAGGAGGGAAAACTTTATTTTCGTCAGATGCAGAGTTATTTAAATTACTGGGTTTCTTCTGCTAGGCGGCGTGAGGTGGCCGTAAGCCCTTGACTTTCGGCGACCTCCAAAGCCCAGTTGACGGTCCGCAGCTGCACCGCGGGATCCGAGCTGGACACCGCTACCTCCCAGTCTGAAGTGTTATTAAGTTCGAGTTCCGCCCTAGGTTTGAGCCCGGGGCAGTCGCTCAATATATGTGTCAGGTCCGCTTTATAGGCGTCGCAGTTCTTGCATTTAGGTGAGAAGCAGCCCGGATATATTAGTGAATACTTGTAAGGGTTGGCAAATGAGCCAGTCTGCAACTGTCTCCAGGTCACCTGTTGCAGTTTATCCAGTGATTTATGCGGAGGGGGGTATTTTTGTCTACCTTCGCGGCAGTGCATAGTAATTTCATGGAATGTCACCATGCGATCCCTCGCTGAACCCAGGTCTTCAAAATGTGTGGACGAATTACAGGCCTTAGCTGTAAACTGCGTATGCAGGTTATCCGGAGCGTTTTAACGGGGTTTTAGGAAGAACGCAGAATTTAATGCATGCTGCCTTGGGGGAACATTAAACTGCTACAAGATGACGTGTAGTGAAAAATGGGGGAATATATGATCAATATTTTCGCAAAGTGAAATGTCGTGTACATGAATTACTGCAATAATAAATTTTCTATAGCCTAGAGGTCGAATGGGTTTTATGCTGGAAGGTTTCAAATACACCAGTCATATAGGGGTGACGTTTTAAAGTGTGTGATTTAATTACAGACAATCGAAATTTTCGTTGCAACTGCCCGAAAAAAACAGCGTCACTGGATATTCAGTTGGGATTCTGCAGGATCACAAAAGTCTGAAGCGTTTCTTTTCCTTTTCTTTTTCTTCTTTTTCT
This sequence comes from Dermacentor silvarum, assembly GCF_013339745.2. Lineage (NCBI taxonomy): Eukaryota > Metazoa > Arthropoda > Arachnida > Ixodida > Ixodidae > Dermacentor > Dermacentor silvarum. The sequence continues at coordinate 139,930,253 of NC_051156.1, forward strand.
TGCCAACGCGTATAAGCGAATACGGTTAAATCTGCGCTGTAAGTAATCAGGAAACCAGTCCCAAGTTACCTTATCAGTGCTGGCGAAACAAATTACGAGGTCGGAATCAGCGATCATGGTCGGAGCAGGTTGCAAACAGGCTTTTAAGCGAATCTTTGTAGGCTGACAAGTGTCGGCGGTGGGGGTTGTGTCTTGCTGAAAAGTGGGCCAATCCTGGTGGTAGTGCAGAAAGGGTCCAAGCTCAAGGGCACATACCACGGACAAAAAAGAAAGAGAGAAAGGGGGAGAGAGAGAGAGAGAAAGAGAGAGAGAGAAACAAAGACAATCGCCACGAAGGTCAGATACACGACAAGCATCGCTCACCCCTATTTTCTTGACAGGGGAAGGGCTGGTGATTTTTCTGCCCACTCAACACGCTTATTCCCACACGAAGTTGTTGCACATACATTTAACGAAGACAACGGGCGCACGACCGTAACAGCCCTATAAATGTACCGCTGTATATATGAGAATATAAAGGGAAAAAGCAAACATCAGGCTGCTACATTCGTCACCTTCCACCGGCAAGCTTGCTCGCGATAAGATTGCAGTTCCGACGGAACGCATAAGCGACTTTACTCTGCCTCTGACCGAAGCAGCGGTGATCTGAGCCGTGCCTGCGGCCGCCAAGGCCATGGTAAACAAGCGAGCAAAGCGCCCATCGGAAGGCGCTGAATGGCGGGCGCTGTCACGTGAGCAAATATGGCGGGATGGTGCTGCAATATGTGTATACTTCCGGCTGCAGTAGCGTGGCAGGCCAGGCTGTATTTGTGTTCAGGTAATCGAAAAATTGAAGTAAGACGTAAGAGGAAGCTATATTTCTTTGTTTTGCTTTCCAGTGGATTAAATTAGATGATGCTGTAGGCACAAGGTAAAGGCACGGCACAATAATGTCGAATTACAGCAGTGTCAATAACCCTTCCAGTGTTTTTCTTTCATCTGGAACGATCTAAATTCCCTACGTATCACAACACTGGTAGTGACTGCGCCTATGTGTAGATTGCGTTTTCATCGCACCGTTGAATGGAAAGGAAGTTGCAGTTTCGCCCGAAGGCCGAAGAATTGACAGCGATCTCAAGGTTCAGCATCGCGCTTGGACTCTTTCGACTGGGGCCTCGACTGTGGGATTCAGCGACATGGATGTTTGCTCCGCAGTCCAGTAATTAAATCCGACCAAGTGTCCTGTTAAATTTGTCTCCTTCACCTTGTGCGTGCGTGCGTGCGTGCGTGTGTTGTGTGTGTGTGTGTGTGTGTGTGTGTGTGTGTGTGTGTGTGTGTGTGTGTGTGTGTGTGGTGTGTGTGTGTGTGTGTGTGTGTGTGTGTGTGTGGTGTGTGCGTGTGCGTGTGTGCGTGTGTGCGTGTGTGCGTGTGTGTGTGTGTGTGTGTGTGTGTGTGTGTTGTGTGTGTGTGTGTGTGTGTGTGTGTGTGTGTGTGTGTGTGGTGTGCGCTTTTCAGTTATTGGTTATTCATTCCTTCTACTATTTCTGCTTTCCTTTTAGCGTGCAATTTCCCCTTTCCACAGCATTTACTCTATAGCACTCTATTGCAGTCCTGAAGGTTTAAGTGTGGTATTATAACTCTAAATAATTTACGCATTTCATGGCCAATCCAATCATAGTGGGCATGAGCCACGAGTAGGATGGGCAATAATATCAACAACGACTGCACCCGTTATCCGTTTCTTGCCCATTTGCCCCATAGCGGGTATGAGCTACTAGTTGGATGGGCATGCAGCAACAACGACGACTCTTCGAACGATGTTCGAACTATACGCCAGTGTGATATGTTGGCACACTCGCGAGAAAGCAAGCAAGAAAACTCCCGCTGGGTAGAAGGAACAGTGCCCTAGCAGCACCGAAACTTATCTTGCACACGGGAAATTTAAATGCGAAGTTTCGCCCGGAAGGCGAAGCATCGATTGCGATAGCAAACTAGTGGACAGCTATACGAAGTAAGGACAATAGTTTATCGGCCGTATAAACTTGTAAACATAGGAATACGAAGTAAATTAACAAGCAGGGTGTCACGCGCGCACAAGCCAACATGAACGCATCTCACTCGATGACCGCGGAAACTCGCTGTCAGATCGCTGTAGTGAGTAAGCGCGGCAGCAGCAGCGACCGAATTGACCTTCGTCCCACCGCTCGCATCAACGCGAAACATAGCGCAGGGAGGAAGGACTCTGCCCCCGCCGCAGATGACTTTGAAGATACAGCCGCCCGGGCGGCAGCGCGCGGTGTAGTACGCGGCCTCCCCCCCTCCCTATCCTCCCCCCGGAGCCTTGCGGCCTGGCGGGCGCGCGCGGTCGCTCGGGCGGTGCGGAGTAAAACGTCCCCCCCCCTTCCCTCCCTACCCTCCCTCCGGAGCGTTGCGCGCGACTGGAAGATGGCGCGCTTCCTTCCCGCTTCCCGCCCTTGCGTGCGCGAGATTGAGCCGCGATCGCCGACTCATCCTCGCACGCTTTCACTCGCACATAGAGCCTACGGCGCGCGACGATGATTTTATCGTCCGTGTACTTTATACGGAACCTCACGGCGATGGCAGAAATGCGGCCTGGACTGTCCAAATAATTGCTATCGCAATTACATAGCCTGGATGGTACTTCTCATGGGCACCTAACGTTGTAAGCTGGCGAGTTTTTCCTCGTAGACGAACGAATCCGTGGACTCGCCAAGCAATGTACACATAGTCGCAAACCGCTCCCTGGTTACCCTCCATGCCTGGCCTTTTAATTTTTTTTCCTCAAATTTGGCGTCCTCAATAAATTCATCTCTCTCTCTCTCTTTTTCTCTTTCTCTCTACCCTCCGCCGCGGCATAGCTGCCATGGCCTTGCGCTGCTAAGCACGACGTCGTGCGTTCGATTCCCAGCATTGCTATGGTGGCGAAACGCAAAAATGCTCGTGTGCTTAGATTCAGGTGCCCGTGAAAGAGCGCCATGTAGTCCGAATTAAGCCGAAGTCCTCCACTACGTCGTGTGTCATAATCAGAGTATAGTACTTGCTCATAAAGTCCCAGAATTTTTTTTCTCTATCTCTCTCTCTCTCTCCCTTTCTTTCTCTCTCGAAGCAACGGTGAGGAGGAGTAGATTTTTATGAAGAGAAGGGAGGAGAGGTCGGCCTGGAGATCGTGTCTCGAGCCTACTACTCCTCAACGGTGGCTATACAGATGGAAGTGTCCCCTCCCCCCCCCCCCCCCGCACCTTTATAAAATTGTTCCGGTGAAAGCGCATGGAAAATGTGAGAACATGTGATATATTGCGCAGCGTCGCGCAACACACCATGAAACTACTAAGCATCTCAAAAATTTCAAAGGAATTTAATAATTGATACTACAGCCCGCATAAAAGACGAGTCGAATCCATAGTACAAGACGTGAGTCAATGCAACGCCGATCCGAAGCCTGTTCTTCCCATCGTTCCCATGGTGCGCAGAACGACTGCGGCACTAATTTATCCTCCGGGTATAAGTTTGTACGGTACTCTATGCTCCGCGCTCGTTACGCCGACGTCAGCCATTTCAGACTGCGCCTTTTCGCGAATGCGGCCTCTATATGGCTTTTATTGAACTGATTCTTCCAGTAATGCAGCGGCCGTTAATTAAAAGCCTAAGCGCTGGACCAACACTACAGCTCGCCTCGGGCCTCCCCTTATCCCGTAGCCGCGTTCCGCCCTCGAGTTCCCGTTTAAACGCGTCAGCATAATTCCTGAAACGTCTTCAGTATAGCGGCGCGGGCACGGCGGAGAGAAATCACAAGGTAACGAAAAAGTGGTAAAGTCAACTGGCCCCAAGTATCAGAAGGGCGGGGAAAGAAGAAAGAGCAAATAAGCGCTAGATGGAGAACAAATCGCGTTATAAGTGAACGGCAAGCACGGGATAAAAGCGAGGGAGCCAGCAAGAAAGAAAGAAAGAGGTAACGGGAGGGGTGGGGGAGGGGAAAGGCACGAACAACGCATTTAAGTGAAACCGGAAGAAAAAAAAAGAAAGATCCAGGCAATCTTAGTGCAGTCGGCGAAACGTTCCGCCGATTCTCGACTCCCGCTAGCCAAGTCAGCTCCCCCAACGCTGTGTCCTTTCTTTCATGTTGAACTTCCCGTCTGCATTCTATCTGTTCCACTGTTCGCCGGCATTTAAAATCTTACACTTCCTGCTTCTCGTCTGCCTTTGTCTGCTCGTCGGTAACACAAAGAATCGTCGAAGAGATAGGAGGAGAGAGCGCGCGAGAGAGGAAGAAACGGCCACAAAGCCAGGAGTCAATGTGCCCCACCCTCGCCCCCTATTTATTGGCTGGTAATTGGAAAAATCGGCTGGAGGGGGAAGATCTGCGCATTCAACTCGCGTCGCTTTGAAATGACAAAAAAAAGAGAAAAATAAGGTGCTAATAAACGGAATGGGCTCGACCGATCGAGAATTAATTAGACAACGTGATTATATCCAGCGCTGCATGCGCGCTTGTACGCGGCGCTAAAATGAGCAGTCCGCAGGCAGCGAGGAGGCGCGCGAAGCTTTTAATCGTTCGTCGGGGCCGTCGACGTTCTTTGGTTTCTATTTAGTCGGCAGCATTCGGTGATTGTAATGAGAATGAATCGGGGCCCCGTATCGCGTCCATTGCGCGAAGTTGAAACAGGCGCGCGCTGGTTTTTGTCTGACGCTAATTACACGAAGTCACGGCTCACCAGACCCATAGTAGAGACGCAACTGTAGTTCTGGCCTGCTTACGAAGACGGCGAAAATGATACAGAATGGATGTGCTGACCGCAGTAAAATGATAGGGGGAAACGGGAGGAGGAACACCGCGCAAAGCAAGAGCAACGTTTTCAAGTGAAACCTAATACAGCGCTGTTTTTGCGGCCTTAATTATTGTGCGCTATACTGGTGGTTTCTTCACGCTCCAACTATATAATTATACTCGAATCAGTTAGCTGAAGGTTCTCAAATTACCATTCAATATCTGAAATGGCACGAGCGTCTTGCCCGGCAATATTTACGGGGGCCACTGTCATCCCACTTATAGAATGTAATATAATTCGTAGCCTTTTGGACCTCCCCATTCCACTTGGAAATACAATACAAGCCTATGCCGACGAACCACTCGTACTCGTCCCAGGCGCGAACAACGCTGAGCTCGTAATGCCCTCTCAGATTACATTGTCCCATGTCATCGAATAGACACCACAAAAAAATTCCAAACTGAACGCGCCAGAGACCGATTGCGTATAGTTCGCTCAAGGATAGTGTACATATATATATATATATATATATATATATATATATATATATATATATATATATATAAGTTTGTAAGTGTGCCTCCCTAATGCAAGGGTCGCATACTCAACAGGAGGCCTCCAGTTTAAAGAATATCCAAGAATTCCGGGCGTGGAAATTGACGGTCACCTTTCATTACTCCGCCTATAGTCCACGCTGTCCACTCATGTTCGCTGTAGAAAGCTGCTTGCGACGAAAACGTTGTCATGCGAACTTTTAAGAAGTGACAGCAATTACAGAGCATTATTTCGTGGTGCCAGACTCTGGTTGTTTTGCTCGCTCTCAAAGTGTTAGCAATGGCGCGCAGTCTTTTGTAACCAGGGAGTTTACGTTCACTTCTTTTGTACCTCCGACTGTAGCCTCCTATAAGACCCTTTGAATAAATTGCACATTGCCTTCAACGGTTTTTTTTTTTCGAAATTCATTCGAATGGGATTACGAAAAATATTCGTTCTGGGTATGAAGTACTTTGCATGTGTAAAACTGTAAAGAAGTGGTTTACTCATATTCTTGTCATCCGCTTTCGAGAAATTTGACACCAAATTGATATAGACCTCTGTGTAGTCCCAGAGGGCCGAAAGCAACTTTGCGGTGTGTTTAGAAACCACTGCGATTGCATGGCAACAACGGACGTGGCAGCAGCATGGCTATGTACTACACGTAGTTCCATCTTCATCTCTGCGTTTAAGCAGCAATGGATAGGATATGAATAAACTTTATTTGTCCAACGATTATTGCTGTTGGTGCCTGGGCGCTAGGCTGCCAGGGGTCCATCGCTGGAGGAAAATCTTGCGAGGCCCCCAGAAATGGCCCTGGCCAGCTGGACTGGCCCACTCCTGGAGGAGTGCGGCTTGCCATCTCTCAGCGAGGTGCCCCGCTTCAGGGGGTCCTGCTGTTGTCTTCCCCCTTCCTATTGGTCAGTCTTCCTCAAGGCATTGGCATTCCCAAAGCACATGGGCCATATCGGCCCGTTCGTGCTCGCACCACGGGCAGCCGGGCGACGGGTGCAGCGCGGGCCACAGGCGGTGCAGGTGGTAGGGATTGGTGAAAGTGCCAGTCTGCAACCGCCTCAGATCGACCGCCTGGGACCTGTCCAGCCACCCGTAGGGTTGTGGATATTTCTTTCATTCCTTCCTGTGGTGGCCAAGCACCTCTCGGTACGTGGCCGGAAACTCCTCGACATCGCGGTCAATGTCCCCGCGGTCCCCAGCTCCGTCCGCCGCGATTTTGGTTGTGTTGGTAGCGACAGCGGCGGCGCCATTCCTCCGTTGGGGTCCCGCACAATAACGGCGGCGGCATGCTGCTGTGAATGTTACGTTTCGTGACATTTGTGAGATTACGTTTCGTGACAAGAATAATTTGGCGAAGTACTTAAGACTTGGTATGAGCAACTTTAGTGATTGACTAGTGCAGTAATATAAGCCGCATATACGGCACAGATAAGCATAGGTATACAGCATGCATAAACATAAATATATGCAGAGCCCCACGGCGACGCCGACGACGACGGCGAAAAAATTCGGTTGGAGTGTCCGTATAATTTGTTATCGCAATAAAAAGACACACTCAGGTTGCACGAACCCTCGTGCAACCTGTACACTCAATTCTGTACAGCATGTAGTGGTCTGCGTAGAGCGGACAGTAAACTTCAAGCTACAAACGTCGACGCTTTTTCCTTCGGTCTCTGGGGCGCGACGCCTGCAACGCCGATGGCAGCTCTCCCATCAAGCCAGCGTTGTGAAACGCCTGGTGGTTGTCAGGCAGGGTGTTTCTGCTGCGCAACATAAATTGCTTCGCGTGCTGTGTCACGCCAACACGTCGCCTCCGCCTATTGTTAGAACCATGGAGGAAGGAAAATATAGGAGGGAGCATACCGCAACGCGATTGTCGCCGACTGTGACGGCCCAACACGTGATGAAAACGTCACAGCACGGAACAAGCGTCAGAGCGCGCGATAGGTTTTAGTACTCCTGGCTGTTTCTTTTTAACACGAAAGTGTTTTATGCCGGGGTCCACCAAGACTTCACTGACGTATTTCCGTCACGGAAATACGTCATAGAACATAATACAAAGAAAGAAACCAGAAGAAAAAGTTCCACAAACATGCAAAATTTGGAAATCGAACCCACGACCTCTCGGTCCGCGACGATAGATCGCCGAGCGTTTAACCCATTGCGCCACAAACGCATTTGCAGAGAGCTACACAGACACGCCTTATATATCTAACACTCCTCCGTGTACCCGCGCTCTTGCTCGGGGCGGTGCCGCCGCCTACGAGCAGAAAAGAGAAGTACTGCATTATGACACTAACGCGCACCGACAGTGAACGCTTCGGTGGTCTCAGCACTACGACGCCTCGATGCCAGCATTCGAAGGGACGCTGGCATCAAGAAGCACTACCAACGCCACCTAGGTGGCGTTCACCGTACTCAGCACAGCGGAGCGTGGCCTCCGCAATTAGCTCTGAAAATGTTTCTGAAGTTGATCGCGGAGGCTGCAATTACGACGCGCTGTACGCGCTGATTTGACTCGGTGACGATTCAGTTACGTGCTTTGTCTTGCGCGTTGTATTAGTGTGTCAGTTACGTGCTTCGTCTTTCGCGTTGTGCTAGCGTGTGCAGCGTAGTGCAGCTTCCATATGCACGACGGTTGCTCATGGTCATCGACGTTGGTAGTCGTGATGGAGGAGACGTGCCACCAGGCGTCAGCGTGGGTGCATCAACGCCTAAGGGCGCTTTAGCCACAAAACACCAATAGACATTATATATCAATGTGCAATAAACATTACACTACTTCTGTGAAGACACGTTTCACTTTCGTGTTCTATACCGATTCCTATATAAGAGGGATCAACCACATTTTTTTTTCGATACTCATTCTAAACCATTAGAAACTCTTGAAGTAAACAAAAACAAAAACAAGGAAAAAACAAAACAAGGAAAAATCTTGTCGCTTCCTGCATGTGTGCAGCTGCCGGCCGAGCGCGCACCGAATAAAAACTACCAGTAACCAAACATCTCAGAAAATCTCAGATTCTCCGTGATCTCGACGCAAGAGGTCGCGTGTTGGGCCACCACTGCTGGCTACACGAAGCGTTCGCTTGCCAAGGCTGGCTGCGTGACGTAATGCTCCCTCCTATATTTTTCTTCCTCCATGGTTAGAACCCTCCTACCCCCCCCTCCCCCTTCCCCGTCTGAGACCGTCAGCGCAACGCAAAACCCGGCTATCGTTTTCAATGCTTCGTCATTCGGGAGAAACTGTCCGCATTGTTTCTTTTTTATTATTAGTTTTGCAGAGGCCCAATAATGTATTCAATGGTTACAGTCTTCGGCCCGATATGTTATCCTCTTACCCGCCGCGGTGGCTTAGCGACTATGGTGTTGCGCTGCTACGCACGAGGTCGCGGGATCAAATCCCGGCCGCGGCGGCCGCATTTCGATTGGGCCAAATTGCCAAAAACGCCCGTGTCTCGTGCATTGGGGGCACGTTAAAGATACCCTAGGGGTCATAATTAATCCGGAGTCCACCCACTACGGCATGCTTCATAATCAAATCGTGGGTTTGGCACGTAAAACCCCAAATTAAATTCTAATTCATGGTATCTTCTTCTCCGGAACGCCTAATTAAAGCGGCAAATTTATATTACACGCTCTCGGATCTCTAGCGAAAGCAGACAAGTTCTCTAATGTTACGTCTTATTTGCGATGAAATGGCGTATAGGGAACTGTAGGACGTAAAGATACATAAATGAACGGCGCATATGTGTGTTGACGAACAGCTGAGCATTTAAACGCAGGCACTGAACGACCCTAGCCAAGTTGACACTTTGATCCAATCTTTCTTAATTTTTTCGCTGTCACTCAGCATGTCTGCAGCTTCGGCGTCTCCACCACTGCCAACGTTTCCAAGAGCTTGCCGACACACATTTAAGCTCGGGGGAGACCGGACGTGTACCCTCATATCGTCGTATAGACGCCACGTCAAACTTCGTTTTCGTCAAGTCAGCCCAGATTAGGTATATAGCGAAAACGTTCATTTTACAACCTCCTCACTCAAGCCGTGCAGCAAACCGTTCAAAAATAGGAAGAATAAGGAAAGATAAAAAAATGGAAGAGGTTAGTTCAGGTCACGAGACACCTGCGTGAACTGGTGCTTGTCGGGTTTATCTTGCAAAATGAAAGTTTTGCGCCGCGAAAAAAAAAAAAACCCGCACTGCTTTATTGAACTCGACACGCGATATCCGCTTGACGAGACGAGTACAAGCTCTGACATCGAAGCGTCGCCGAAAGACACGCGAAGCACGCGGGAACCTCACGTCGGAGTTGGAGCTAAACTTTCCTATACTCTTCCTACTCACACCGTGAGCCTCGGCAAACGTACAACCCTCTCCTCGCACGCTCCAAAAGTGTACGCACGCTCGCATGCACGCAGCGAGAAGAATAAGATTACACGCGGCAAAGATCGATAGTTTCGCCGCACCGAGCTTTATGGCGAAGAGTACACACTGACAGGCAGCACTGGCGGTCAATTTCGCTAAGCCCCACTATAGCATCGATGTCAGGCAAGCTCGCGTGAAACTCGACGTCCGCGTCGTCAAAAAATTCTCCCGCCGCCCCACTGCCGTCTTCTTCAATTTCTCCGTGATGTATATGCGCCCCTCTCCTCTCTTCTCTCTCTCTCTCTCTCTCTCCCCTCCTCCGTCGGCTACTGTCGTCATTGTTTTCCCCGGTTCTCGGAGAGCGCTTAACTTGATTACCGCCGAATGCGACAGGCGTTGCCTCGACGCTCCAGCGACAGCATTGTCCTCGCTCCTAAACGTTCGACAGACGGGCGAAGACGTGAAATGAGAAAAGAAAAAAGTTCCAGACGTGGTTGAGGTCGGTACCGTCGCGAGGCGTCACGCTGAGATTTTCAGCGTGCCTATTTCGCCAGAATGACCGACGTGTACTTGGCGAATCTTTGGCTCACTTTTATTGCCGATAGCAATTATATGGACACTTCAACCGGATTTCTGCCGTCGGCGTCGCCGTCACCGTCGCCGTGAGGTTCCCTATAGATAAAATCTTCGCCGCGCGCCGTATGCCCGAGCGGAAGCGTGCGGGGACGCGCGCTATCACGGAGAGCGAACGCACTCAATCTCCCACGCGCAAGCAAGGAAGCGGGAAGCCAGCGCCGGAGGGAGCGGGGGGGGGGGGAGGGGGGGGGCGCACTTCTACTCTGCCAACAACCGCGCTCGTCGCTCGCTCGCACCGTCGCTTATCTCTACACGGCTCTGACCTTTACGCGCCGTGCATTCACCGCTCAGTTTCCGTTGAAGCGATAGACCGCACGTACCTTCGCCCGTTGCTGCGGCGTATGCGCTTGCTGCCAGCGTTTTGACAGTCGTTGTCTGCAGTCATTCAGTGTGATCTATTCATGTTTGTTTGTGCGTGCCCACACCACGCTTGTTCAATCAGTTAGTAATAGTCGGGCCACATTTTCCAACGCACGCTACACATGCAATGCTGCCCGGGTCGGCAGTGCAGCGCTACAGGTGTGTCCCTTCGCACGCGCTGCCCACGGGAAGCGCTTCTCATCAACACCACCGTTTCACACGCGCCTTCTCGTGGTCATCGAGTCTCTCTTCATGTCGGTCTACTTACGCCGCAGCACACCTGCTTACTTAATCAGTTCATGTTTACTACAATTCATATTGCTACCAAAGCCGCTCACCTTACTTCGTATGACATTGCTGTGTTGCTATCGCATTCATTGCATCGCCCTTAGGGCGAAACTGTGACATTTTTTGGCACTGTTACTTTTCAAAATATATTGGTCAGGTTTTGGAATCGCAAAATTGCTTAGATGCAGAGGTAGAAGCTCTGTCGCATATTGTCTCTTCCGTGGGCCGCAAACAAAAAGTTTCTATCTCATAAATTGAGTATGATTTAGCCGAGATGGTCGAAATTTGACTAAGACGATTATGAAAAAAATAAAAAAGCCCCGACAACAATGACAAAGACGACGTTCACCTCTCAATGGAGCATCTTCTTGAATCTGGCATGATGCCTTCTGTCCCATTTTGCATTTATTTGACTTTATCGTTGTCACCAGTTGGTCCCATGGCAACACAATGGCGATAGCTCACTGTGTATGGATAAGAGACCACAGTAGCACCACAATCAGGGCAGGTGTAATAGTGCCGCTCGTCGCCCGATCTTCTTTCTCAAATGCATGCGTAATTGGTATACTGCAGCTTTGCAGCAGATCGTCCACGCCTTCACTACATGCTAACTGTGGTCCATCTGCAGGTGTAAGAGAGCGTTTTTAAAGCGACGCTTTCTATCTCTCACTTACACAGTGGAACTATCTTAACAACTTACACAATGAAAAAATCTGTGCATCTGTGCACACAACAGAACAATCTGCGCATCTGCGCACACAATCGTTGAACACTACAGTTTACATTCGCAGTTGTACCGATAAGAACAATGGTAACTGCAACGCCACGCTACCCAGACGAACTGTATATATCTGCATTACATCACGCGCGTCACACAATGCATTCCCAGCCGTCACCATGGGTAGGCCGCGGGTGCAGCACACGGCAGAAGCAGAGGCTGCCGTACGCGAACGTAAGCGCGAGCGCGATCGTGCCCGTATAAGGCCGATCCCGTGTATGAGCAACGGCATGCAGTCCATGAAAGTGTCAGTGTGTGCGTGTAATCAACGGCTACATGATCTGAAATAAAGGCTATGCAACTTCACCAAATGTGTCTCGATTCAACTTCAACGTTCAAAAAATACAATCCTAAACATGCAATCAAATCACATATGCATCTCATGTGGTCGCTCAGCATTTCTTGGGTTCGTTGCGTGATCGTTGGCTTTGGACTTTGACTTCGATTCAGTTTACATGGGCGAAAGCTTCGCGTTCAACCATCTTTCTGTAAGAAAGTGGCTTTTTTTAATTTTTTTCTGGTATATGTACCGTTAGAGAAAAGGCGGGCCTGTGTAGCAAGACTCGTGACCAGCATGTGGGAAACCACGTCATAAGATATATGTGATTTTTGCACTGTGGCTTTGCCGGAGGCGCATGCTTCCTTCTCTGATGCAAAGCGACGCAGAGCTCTCTGCCGGTCGTAAGTCTATGGCTATGGATCCGTCGGTGGCGATTTGGAAGGAGTCGACGACGGGGAGGCAGAACGGATGAAAACTAAATCTCGCACTACGTCTTTTGCCACCTCGTGTTCCATGACCATGATCGTTTTTAATGCGATAGCGTCAAATGGCCCTTTGAGCGAAAAAGCCGGCGTCTCTCATCTGGACAAGCTGAAACGGCTCTTCAATTCCCATTGGCTGCGACCCCACGTCACGAGCGCGCCTTGACGGAACAGAGCGGGCGAAAGGGGAATCCTGCTGCATCACTAGCGCGCCAGGTGTTGCGTGAGGGGAGAAGGCACAACAGCGACGCCACGTCACCCTCGCTTTCGCAAGCCTGTGTTTTCCGCGCGTTCCTTGTCCGCGCAAGCTCTCGCATGCGTTCTATCTACACCTCGATAAGGCCAAATCAAAACGCGCTAAGCTTCTCAACGCGCTCGCTTGCCCGCAAGGGGTGCATAACCAGAAGAACCACTCAGCGGCGTTCAGTTGGACACTAATGCTTTCGCATTCGCAACTCATAAGAATTGCTTAGGTGTCCACGGATCACTTTTTTAATTGATTTCATTGAGCACTTCATATATATGCCTTTTGGAAGTGTACCTTAAATGCTGATCCCCCCCTCTGATTCTGTTAAAGCTTCGGCGCCACCCAACCCATGTTCTGAGCCATTTGCCAAAATGATAGCTCCCGACCTACGCCTTGCCTACCCTGACACCCCCTTCGCCATGTCCTGGCTTCTTACCATGATTTATTTGATTTCCGAAATAGTCCGCTGGGGTCTCACTAACGTTTTCCCCCATTCGATCAAAACTGGTGTCGCTCCTCCTATCTGTTGTCACCCAGAGTCCTGGTGAAAAAGGACAACACTAGGATGTACTGCGTCGATTATCGCCATTAAAACGATACTACGAAAAATTACGTGTATCCTCTTCCACGTATCGATGAGGCACTGGACTGCTTATGCGGTGCCAGTTAAAAAAAATCTGGCACCATGTAAGCATTCCAGTGCGTCGTCAATACGTATAAATATTCAATAAATTTACGTTCTGAATACTGGCCAATTGCAGTCAATGAAAAGGATCGCGAAACAACCGTTTTTGTCATCCCCAGATGGTTTCTACCAAATTCAAAGTCATGCCTTTCGGAATATGTAACCCCCTGCAACAATCGAACGCATGATTCTACGCAGATTTAAGTGGTCCACATGCCTATATGTTACCTTGATGATGTGATTGTTCTTACACACACATTTGAAAGCCATCTCCGACAGCTTTCAGCGATACTCGACGTTTTCCGACGCGCTGGCCTGCAGCTTAACTCTGGTAAATATAATTTCGGCCAACGTCAAAAACGAGTACTAGGCCACCTCGTCGACGCTTCTGGCATACAGCTTAATCCCGACAAAGTTGGCACAGTCAGCTAGTTTCCACCTCCTCGTTCGTCATCTGATGTCTGAAGTTTCCTTGGGCTCTACTCGTACTTTCAACGCTTTATTAAGAACTTTGCCGAAATCGCTCGTCCTCTCCTCGATCACCTCAAGAAGAACGTCACTTTCTGTTGGGGATCCGAACAAGCTAACAGGTCGCCTCATATAACTGAGGCGACCTGTATAACTGATGTCACCGATTTCATTTAACACGAAGTGATTCTCCCCCATGGTGCTCCTCGCCAGCTGCTCTCTGTCAAAAGTTGCCGACGACCTCCTCCGCTCCTGCTCTACGTCTCACAAATTCACCACGGCGTAGCATTCATAGACAAACGGACTTACCGAACGCGTCAACCGTACACTCGCCGACGTGCTCTCTATGTACGTCTCCGATTATCACCGAGAATAGGACTGCACTTCATCGTTTATAACGTTTGCGTGCAACTCGTTGCGTCACGGCGTCACTGGTTTCGCCCCCTTCCATATGTTCTTTGGCCGCTGCTCACTCCTGCCTCTCCTCTCCGTGCTCCCTCCCGATGCCAACTCCACAACCTTCTAAGCTCTCGACGCCATTGTTCCAGCAACCGTGGCAAGGGACATGATCACCATCTGGCATCTCAAAGTGCTCGAATACGTCTCTATGACCGTCGTCAGCCGAATGTCAATTTGAACCCCGAGTCTCTTGTCCTGCTGTGGCTGTCTTCTCGTCATATCGGCCTGTGCGAAAAACTGCTGGCTCGTTACGTCAGGCCTTACGGGTCTCTGAGATAAGTGACTCACCTAACATATAAGACTTCGTCGTTGTAACCGAAGTCGTTTGCTTCTCCAGTGACTGATATTGTCTCTCGACTGAAGCCTGATCACTCGAACGTACATTAAACAACCTAAGACGCACTGAGACGGTGCTTGCCGCCGGGAGTTAGTGTCACGTAATAGATTGTGAGGAGGTAAAAAGGCGCTTGACGCAGACGACGATGAAGTGGCAATTATAGCATTAGTATTATAAATTGTATTGTTTAGGAAAATTATTCTGTCTGTTTTGATTACTAAATTGCACAGTTTTGTAGTTTCTTCTAATAGTATTTAAAAGTTCAGGCGCCCAATTCTTGGCCACTCACCCAGAGTGGGTACGTGCCATGTTTTAAATACATCATCATCATCATCATCATCATCATCATCATCATCATCGCTCTTACACAAGTACTCTCATAGCAGTCTTGACGGTAAGCTCCCAGTGGTACGCGCTCAATCTGTAAACACATTTTGTAAACATTCGTCCCCACAGCAATATGTCTTGCAGACTGTCTTAATGGTGTAAACTGCTTAGCTGCTGTTGTAGCAAGGCTTGAGGACTTACTTGTGCCCTGAAGTATGAAATAATAATGCTTATTTTTCTTCTTTTTTGTTATTTTAAAGCGAATCAAGGCTCGTGTCGTCGTAAGGTATCCCTGGGAAAATGTCAATGATAATAAAAATGAATATGGATAGCCCAGGGAAGTAGACAAAAGAATAAACATTGAATAAAATGGAAATATAAAAGAAGGGATTCGGGGGGACTTTATAAGAAAGAGAGAGTGAAAGGTAGGCGATTGGCATCGAATATAGGCGAATTAGAAATGGTGGCGAATAGAACTATTGCAGTCCTATATTATTGCTTGGACAAGCACGTGCTCGGATTGCAACTGCGTCGTGCCCTGAACGCCAAGCGGACTCGTAAAGGTGAAGCCGAACAACACCTCTTGCAGTGATCAACCAAATGGCGGGAACTTCGACTCACTATATTGACAACATTTTAAGGCACAAGCCTTATATGCCCCATGAAGCAAAAAATACGGCGACTGTCAGGCGTTAACATAGGATGGCAAGAAAACTCACGTGACCAGGTGATGACGTCACGTTCCCGGCGCTGGACTTCCTGCAGCTCAAAGTGTGGAATCGTGCGGTGAACAGCCACGTCATGAGACGGGCGCCGTGGCCCACACCTTAAAAACTGACCTGGCCTACTCCCAAAATGGAATAAGGTGGATTAAGGCGGTTTAAAGAGAAATAAGGTGGATAAAGATGGATTAAAGTGGATTAACGTGGGTTCAGGTGGAGAAAAGTTGGCAGAAATGAGAGCAAGGTGGATTAAGGTAGAGCTTTAATTTAATGTGATAACTTAGACAAGTCCTAATGCTTTCACATTCAAATCACGTAAGGATACTCAAGTGACTCAACTTTTTGAAGCCGAGTTCCAGTTCATGATCGTATTGTGCTTACTGTTACAATGATGGAAGAATTAAAGAACGAAAATAAATTTCTCAGTGATTCAGTGTCCCAGTGTTTCAGGCGTCTAAGGCAACACGAAATTGTGGCCAATCCAGGCGTGTCTAGATGAAGGCACTGCAGCGCAAGAAATTTATGCAGAAAAAGAAAAGGAGAAACAAAGCAGGGTCAAGTGGGCTATCAAGAAAAGGGTGACAGAGAAAAGAAATTTGTGAAATGAATGAAAGAAGGAAAGTGCAGAAATAAAGAAAGAAAGTATAGTAGGAAAGTGTTGATATCAGCTACTTGTCTTATAGCACGATTGGCATAAAAACAGTCGAACCGGCATAAGGGCGACGTTGACAGAAGAAAATAAAAGAAGAGCATGCAAGGCAACACGCACGCTCCAGACTGGTGTGGGAAGAAAAGTCATAGAACAGATAGGTATATGAGTCATGAAGCGTCAGGTCTATAAGAGATTTAGGTTTGTGCGCGGCAGGGAAGCATTAATGATGCGCACAAGTTGTATCAGCAGGACCCTCTTTTTTTTATGTTGTTGTTGATAAAGACGGGCTAATCTGCTGAAGAAAGGCATCTGCCATCGCGTAACTGTGTATCGACGTTATGTGTGAGCAGACAGGTGCAAGCGTACAGTTGCATACAATAATTACTAGACGGAACTCGGGTGCTGCGATCATTCAGCCAGCGTGGAAATGACGGGAAGTCCATGGATTTGTCTGGTCTTCGTGCATGTGGATTCAGACGCTCCTGTGGCTTTGTTTATTATACGTACGCTTTATCTGCTTTCGTTGTCCTAAATTTCAGAGCAATGTATACTTTTCTAAGTGCAGAATACTCTGCGAACACGCAGAATTGCTACTAATTGCAGCGGTTCAGCCTGTCGAGGTGGCCAAATCGAAACGCGCAAAGCGTCTCAACGCGCTGACGTGCCCGCGGGAAATTCACAAGGGCGTTCTATGCCGTTTGTCGATGCATGCGTCCGTAGCGTGACTCTGCCTCTGGACACGGACGCGTTCGGACGCAAGATGTCGAGCTCTGCAAGAGTGGTTTCAGCGGTCGCGTGCCCATCGTAGCCAACATGGGTACCATCAAATCGTGACTTTCTGTGCTCCGAACACTTCGAGGTCAGTGACTATCAGACGAGCCCTGAGAGCTGCGGCATTTCTGCGAAAGGCCACTGTGGCATCGTAGTAGCAGGTTTCTTCAATACTTTTCATCTGGTCATGAAACTTCCGCGTAACACTATTGGAGAGCCTCATATAGCGCCCGCAGTGGACGCACCACAGCGCTGGCGCAAGTAGAATGTGTAATGGAGCAGAGGCCGAACGGACGCCACAGGCGTTCTATGTGAACGCTCGCTATTGCGCAAGGGTCGACTACCTGTATCGGCGTGTGTTTATCGTCGACACAACGTGCACACCGCCTCGCTGTTTCTGTGCAGTGTTCAGAAACTTCAACGTGAATTGCGAAAAAAGTTGTCGCAGTTTCACCTTAAAGGCGAAGCATCAATTGCGATAGCAAATTTGTAGAGAGCTATACGGAGTAATGATAGTAGCTTTATCAGCTGTATAAACTTGGACATGCAGCAGCACCGGCAACACGCGTAACTGTTGTCGACGCCGCCTGCGTTTGCCCGCGTTCGCACAAAATGCCTGCAGCGTTGGTGACTGTTGCCGGAGCCTTTGATATAAATAGGCACTTGGTGCCGCAGCTAAACGTCGCCTCCCATCCCTCCCCCCCCCCCCCCCCCCCACGGCCTTTCGCGCGTCGGAAGAAGGCGCGTTGTTCTACATATATGGTGATTGTAAAGGAGGAAAGAGACGCCTACTTCTGCAGCCCTTAAGGGAGCACGGCGCAGAACGCGAGTTTGTTGTCCGCCGTGCGTTCACTCCCCGTGAAAGCGCGCGTCCCTCGCGCCCTTTCACTCGCATATACAGCGTTCGGCGCGCGGCGACGATTTCATCTCCATTGACGTCATACGGAACCTCACGGCGACGGCGACGGCATAAATCTGCTTTGGAGTGTCCATATAATTGCTATCGCAATAATAACTTCAACGCCTTGTTACAACAACGCCTGCTGCTGCAGCTGCAAACCGGTACACATGACGTCACGGCGGTCGGCGCGCAGCCCCACGTTTGCCGGCGTGCAGCCGCCGCGCGCTCGCAATCCACCAAAAATACAGCCATCCATTAAAAAATATGTGAAATTGCGAAACGAAACAGTCGCGTCTGCCGAGTCAAATTTCGATGCTTCCCTCATTTTTTATATATATTTTTGTTCAGTATCCCTTTAGTAAACCTCAACAATTGGCATGGCGGAAGTTGCAAACTAACACCTTCCCAAACCACCATATATACTCCCAAGGCCTAGCCAGGTGTCTACACCCCCGAATGTAAGCTCTTCGAGGTTACAAAGGCAGATTTAAAGCACATTTTATTCGAATGCAACAATCTAAAACCGAATCTAAAACCGAAGAGAGAAGGGCAACTCTCAAACGAGCAAGAGTGGGAGGGTGCGGTGTCTTGCTCGGACCCGCCGGTTCAACTGCGGGCCGTCAGCTGGGCATTGGAAGTCGCCAAAAAACAGGACCTCACGACCATAGCATGCGGCAACGGAGGACCTGTCTTTTGGCGACTTCCAATTCCCAGCTGACGGCCCGCAGTTGAACCGGCGGGTCCGAGCTGGACAGCTGTTGAGCCTGGTTAGCTCAGATGGTAGAGCGGCTGCCCCAGAAAGGCGGTGGTCCCGGGTTCGAGTCCCGGACCAGGACGAATTTTTCTTCAACTGCGAGGCTTTCTTTCGAGGAACCCGGTTGGGTTTCCATTGTAGCAAATTGCTACATTTGGGTGGATGTCTCAGTTTCCCTTTAATTACTTATCTCCACCTAGCGGATTTCCGCTGAACTATAACTTCAAACACTTGCCTTTGCTTGGAGTTGTCGTCAAATTCGACTTCGCCCTGCCATCTGCTAGCCGCCTGGTTAGCTCAGATGGTAGAGCGGCTGCCCCGGAAAGGCGGTGGTCCCGGACCAGGACGAATTTTTCTTCAACTGCGAGGCTTTCTTTCGAGGAACCTGGTTGAGTTTCCATTGTAGCAAATTGCTACATTTGGGTGGATGTCTCAGTTTCCCTTTAATTACTTATCTCCACCTAGCGGATTTCCTCTGAACTATAACATCAAACACTTGCCTTTGCTTGGAGTTGTCGTCAAATTCGACTTCGCCCTGTCATCTGCTAGCCGCCTGGTTAGCTCAGATGGTAGAGCGGCTGCCCCGGAAAGGCGGTGGTCCCGGGTTCGAGTCCCGGACCAGGACGAATTTTTCTTCAACTGCGAGGCTTTCTTTCGAGGAACCCGGTTGGGTTTCCATTGTAGCAAATTGCTACATTTGGGTGGATGTCTCAGTTTCCCTTTAAATGTTCACCTGCGCCACAGCGTCTGCTCGGCGTCTACTTGGCGTTTGTTCGCTACCGTCATCACATGCCATGCTAGAGCGAGATAGTAAATTAATGATGCAGTGAACACTTATGCTTTTATACCACTCCGCATCGTCAACGCATCACCAATGCTAATGCTGTGGCGCCATCTGCTAACTAGAAATCAAACCAGTTTTATGGCTCGGTGCGGTGTCTGTAGTCCTAGCAGCGTGAAAACAAACAGCCGATCTCAATAATTACGACCAAACATACCAAATGATTTGACCTCAGCTTGAGATGAGAGCTACCGTTGACGGACTTTGCCGCTTGTTTCTTGCTGACAGGGTGGAAAGCCAGTAACTAGCGCGAATTCGGATCGATGTGGGTGCTCGGCGCTGTATGGGCGCTGCCATGTTGCCACGGTTAGGGTGGCTATTACGGTTACTGGTGGTAACTGCCACCGTAATTCTCGGTGTACGACGCGCATGCGCAACGGTACTAACATGTCACGTGTGACTGTACCGTATCCAACGCCTCCTATAAAGACTTTATAGGAGGTGTTGCCGTATCATGTAGCGAGCAAAAATAAAACCCTCTAGTGTTGCCAATAATCAGCCAGTTACGCCCCGGAACTATATGCCGCTACCCAAGGATATTGCATGTGTGTGCCTCGTACTTTCGGCCGTGTTGCAACCAGCTTGTGAGATGGAGTATGCAAGAGTTACTGGCAGCACGCATCCTGCCGACTATACCCGGCGACAACTTTCTGTGGCAGCGCAGTCAACGCTACGGAGCCCAAGCACACATTTGCTTACTACGCATATTCATGTAGTCGCGGTTGCAAGCAAGTGGAAGCTACGTATACCGTAAAATAAATCGTAACAATATTTTATTTAAATTTTTTGTTTAGTATTTATTTCATACCAAATAAAAAGCTGGCTTAGGAGAAGGGTTTCCGCGTTACTTGTTGTTGCTAGGCTTGGCTTTCTGGTGTCCATGTCTGGTTTTCCTGGTTCTGTATACAGTCAGCAAAATGACGGCACTACTTGGCGTAGTAACACAAGAGCAGAAGCTCCGCACGTGCGAGTGCGTGCGCGTTGCTTTGTCTGTGCACAGCCTCCTATATAAGAGGCTATGGTCTGTGCTGCCACAGAAAGTTGTCGTCGGGTACAGCGTCTCGAATTGATGGACGAGGAGCTAACGGAGAATTTGACAGTGTCTCTATAGAAACGAGGCTGAACAGGTGGCAAATGACGCGGTAGAGGTGGCAACACCATCCTCGTCGACACTGGACGACACTACAGGAAGAAAGCAGAGACAAAGAAGAATGGACGACGAAGAGGTGAGGACACCGCCTGCGCCCGAAGACGCGGGTCATGGGCGTGATGTGGGCGTGATGCGTTGTACGGGGAGATGGACGCGGAGCTAGAGACACCATATGAGACTCCTGATGAGACGACCACAGAGGAGCTGGCCACACCTTCCAAGCGGCACCAAAGTGATGCTCAAGATGAGGAGACGCCGGCGTACAGTGTTCAACGCCTGGAGTCGCATTGGATGGTGGTCTGGTCGACCCGGGCCGAGAAGGGTAAGTTCGCACTGCGCAGAGGTCCGCGTCACTCACCCGAGAAGGGCAGGCGACGCAGTGACCAACGCGACTGGCGTCGCAGGTGCCCGTTCGAGCAGACGTGCCGACAGGGACGCTCGGTTTGCGAAAGTCGCTAATTTCTGGAGGCCTTACCGTTGTTTTACTCTTTCTATTTCAAATCGATTCATTGCGCGTGGAACGCTCAATGTTAGAGGTCTCAGGGCGAGACGCAGGCAACGTCAGCCCCGACGCGTAATGTTGGAGGAAGACTCAGATATCTTGGCGATTCTGGAGACTAAAATAGAAAGTGAGAGCCAGACTGACGGTATGGTTGTACTAGTTAGTGACCGCTGTACTGTATGTGTTAGCCATGCTGCTGGCACAACGGCCGGTTGCTGTACGTAATTAAGAAAATTAAGGTTTGGGTATAGTGTAAGAGACAGTTATACGTTGTCAGAGTGAACGATTCATGCTGTGCGAGTTTGTTTATCGTAACATGGAATTCCGAATATTATGTGTGTACACGCCAACAAAAGTGAATGACCGGCTAAGCTTCTTTCAAAAGGCATCGCACTACGTGAGAAAAGGCAGATGTTTAATAGTGTTAGAAGATTTCAATTGTGTTTTGAACTCGGACGATCGTTCGCGTGATGGATACTGGGCTGATAAGAGCGCTGTGTTTCTGAGGGGGGCCATAGAAAGAGCCCTGTTGGAGGACATTGCAGATTACGTGAATGGAGTCAATAATCGACGTTATACTCATTTTCAAGGCAATAGCCATGCAAAGCTAGACAGAGCTTACCTTTCGCAAGAAATCGCCACACTGTGCGATGATTACAAGGGGCTGAACATAGCTTTAAGCGACCATTGTTTAGCAGCCTTCACGATTGGGAAAATCACCGTAAAACCTGGAATGAAATGGGAAACGTGGAAATTAAACGCGAAACTCTTAAAGGATGATCATTTTCTAAACGGTGTATGAGCATAAATTGCTAAAGCAAATAGTAACTGTGAAAGTGGATGGGGTGAGCCATGGCAGAGGTCTAAAGCCGTAAAAATGAACGCCATAGAGTGAGCAGTATAAATACGTCTTCAAGAGCGCCAAGAAGAAAATAACCTGAACAAAATGCTGCAGCAATTTGTGGATGCTGAAACTGCAAATCCACCCGCATTTTATGCAAGAAATAAGAGAAACAAAAGGAATAAAATTGAGGCTATCGACATGGAAAAATACCGTGGCGCACTTGTTCGCGCACGCACGAAAAAGATCGTGGCTGATGAAATGCCAACAAAGCGTGCTTTGTGAGCTGAGAAAAAGCATGCGAGGAGGAACGAAATAGTTGAGATTGAATACAAAGGGAAAATATGTAGAGATGCCGAAGAAATCAATTATGCATTTATGGAACATTAGAGAGAGCTGTTCAAGTATAAAATACCGAGCAATCCTGGTTATCAGAGCCATGTCCTAACCACTCTACCTAGGTTAGACGCCGAAGAAACAGAAAGATTATCATTAGATATAGCAGCAAGGGAGATTGAAGTGGCCATAGAAGACCTTAACACTGCAAAATCGCCAGGATCTGACGGCTTAACGGCAGCTTTTTACACAGCCTTCTGCTCGCAGATGGCCATCGTATTAGAACGTGTTTTTAAGGAGGCATATCAAGTAGGTTGTCTGCCACCGTCATTTAAAAGGGCGTTAAAGTTTTGCTACCAAAAAGAGATGACGCGAATTAACTTAACAAAGTGAAAGGCTACAGGCCAATTACGCTTACAAACATAGATTATAAATTTGAAGAAAAAACTGCTCAAAAGAGACGAGGACGAAAAGAAGACAGGTACAACAGACAGGCGCTAACTTCGAACTAAATTTTATTTGAAGAAACAAGGTTTATATACGTGAAAAATTAATTGCACCACAGTGACGTCATGAACTCTCTATGACCGTGGCGTAATGGTTTCAATATCGGGCTTGTGTGCTAGAGGTCCTGTGTTCGAATCCTGCCATCGGACCACTTTAATCATGTTTATTTAATTATTCATTACATAGTACTTTGTTGGGAATGAGTTTACAAAGTCACGAAGCCATTTAAAGCCAGAAGGCCGAAGTTTAGGCAAATCCATTTACTTCCCATAATTCCCCATGCTGGCTGAACCGTCCCGGTTTCAGCTCCCATAGACACTAGCGCCAGATTTCCCTCTAGTGATTATTGCATGAAACTCTAGGGTGTAAGGTAATTGACACTTTTATCCTGGCATGGTTGTCCGCAAACACGTGTGTCGGTGGGGGATGAGTGTGAAAGGATAAAGGTACGTATCATATCCAGTCATGAGATGAGCACGTGGCTTACGAGGAGGAAACCGTAATGGTATTGTGTGAGTACTTGATATCCATTTGTACAAAGATGTGTTGGTACCCTTCCTTTGCCGACGTGCCTTGGAACGTCTAGCAGGCACGAGCTAAACGTACAAAGGATGGTCGGGGGTGGCAATTTCTGACGACGTGAGCTGTGGTGTTGGGCAGGGCAACATGATTTATACGTCATGGGGATGTCAAGAGTCGTAGCTGCTACATATTTGATCTTATTTGATTAGTTAGTTATGTAGGGTTTTATGGCGCAAAAGCAACTGAGGATAAGATGCGCCAACCACAATCGACGGTTTTTAACGACGGTAGAGACGACGAAGGTGCTCAAGAGGAAGCGTTACCTCGGGAACTCCTATCCGAAGGCATGGTACTAGAGAAATCGCCTTTCTCGGCAGCCACTGCCCCCGTTTTGATGGGATTTATTGGATTTAAAGGACATGGAAATCTAGTAAGTGCAGGAAGTAGATATTGTGCCATGTTAAGGCGAACGCCTTATATGTCTCATCGTTCAGTCGACCTTCGAAGTGCTTGAGCAAAAACGCGGCGACGACACGAAAGGTACAAAAACTATCATCATCAATGGCTCATACACCCGTTAGCACTCATACCCCCGTAAGCAAGCAAGATGGATGATTAAAGCAGCAAGATGGATGATAAAGCGCATTAAGTGGATGACTTAGCGAATAAAGAGGGGTGTCTAAGCGAATTAAGTGCATGACTCCGGCGAGTTAAGGGCAATAGAATTAAGATTGATGACTAAGCGAATGAACAGGACGACTAAGCGGATTATACTTAATCGAATTAAGAGGATGCGTAAGCGAATTAGGAGGATGACTAAGCGGTTTAGACTAACCGAATTAAGAGGATGACTAAGCGAATTAGACTTATCGAATTAAGAGTATGAGTAAGCGATTTTAGAGGATTATTAAGCGATTTGAGAGGATGACAAAGCGAATTAGACTAATCGAATTAAGAGAATGAGTAAGCGAAATAGACTGAACGAATTGAGAGGGATCACTAAGCGAAGTAGACTAAGCGAATTAAGGGGGATGTGTACGTCATGCGTCCGTCTTTAATGCAGCGGCACTTTGGCCTTCGCCTTCGAGTCGTCTTAGGGATAACATAAGAGACCCTGTGATTTCTTTTTATTCTTGAATATTCAAAATACTTGAAAACTCAAGTATCAAGTTTGCACTGCCCCTCTCAACGATAAAAATATACCACAATTCTGTACCTAAGAATACCTCTAAAGTGGACAAAATTCATATATTATGCAACGCTCTTAATTGCACCGCTAATTTGTGAGCAGGCCGTTTGCAAAGCCCTAGTAAACATTGTAACAATTTTGCATAAACTGTAAGCTCGTATAACACATTTGTCCAATTCAGATGCTCTAACGCGGATGTAGCTTACAGAACTGTGACTCTGCAATATCTGTAAACTTCGTAATTCTATTTTTTATAGCTTACTGATTTTCGGTCATTTTTGAAAAACATTCCAAGTCCTACATCAACACTGTGATTCTCATAGTTGTTTCATTTTACTTTCTCCCTTAAATGCAACATATTTCATTAAGAAATATCCATGGCTCTTTCAATAAATATATGGTTGTTTCAAAAAAAGCATTTCTGTACTTTACATGAATTTGAATAGGGAAATGGAAGTTGACCCCTGGGCTAAAGCTGAAGTGGTTTTAGAATCGGAAGATTTACGATGGTTTAAAAGGTTGCCACAGTATAATTGAACTGCTGAATTTATTTTCTCGATTGCGCACCGTGGCAGGGCGCCGCAATCGCCGTTTAAACTTTCGTCGAAACTCCGCCCGTCTCGCCCGCCGAGCGAATATAGCGGCGAAAAACCGGGCGCGATCATGACGTCAACAGAGGGATCACACACCTCGCCGATATCCGTTAAGGGTAGCTTCAGCGAAAGCCTGACGGACACGACGGCGCGATAACTGCAAACTACAAGAACAAGGTCGACGATAGTGACGACATGACGGTGACGGCATTATGGAGAGGACGGACAAAGAGGCGGACACACGGCAAACTAACTTAGCGGTCGTAGTTAACTATAAAGAAAGAACGTGCGCGGTTTTCATTCGGTCGACTGAGTCCATTTACGATTCAACATACCTTTATGTCACTTCTGCTTGCATGCGAGTAGAGTAAAAAGCAACCGCGCCTTAACTAGGAACCATTTATTTTTTATCAGCAATCACGGGCAGATCCAGCACCGCCATCGAATCAATTAACAGTTACCGATTTTATACGTTTCCGAGCGTATGCCACTACACAGCCAGTGCGTGCTGGTCCTCCGTTACGTGGTAGGCATTGCTTCAACTACACATGCACACAGTTATCTACTTCTTAGCAGCGGAACCGCTAAAACTGTTGTGCTTGATCCCAGCATTCTGCCATATATAACATCATAATTTCTCCTACTTCAGAATATGCGGCAGTTATTTGGGATGCGTTCAGAAAAACGCGTGAAAATTTATAAATTAGAATTCAAAGGAAAGCTCCCCGATTTATTTAGAATCCTTATGGTCGTACTTCAATCCCTGGACTGCTAAAGCAAAGTGGACTACCGTCTGTGGCAGATAAAAATCGCACCAACCGCCTAAAGTTCCTTTTTCAACTTTTAGATGGCCACTATAGCATTGATGTCACGCGCATAGCTACTATCTACAAGAAGTAAGCACTATCAATTGCACCGCTCACACTGCGTAACAATTGCTTTAAATATTGTTATTTCCTAAGAACACTAATATGTTGGAACAACGCTTCATAACAAACCGGAACACAACATTTTCTAACATGCTTTGAAATTGAGCCACTATTGGGACCCTTTTCTATATGTATTTTCGTCCTTGTTTTATCTGATATGCAGATTTTTTTCGACACTGTGCTTGATTATGTGTGTCAACGCTTATCACTGCATTTGTACCACTCTGCAAAGATCTCGAATCACAGTACCTATAAAAAAAACCTTAAAAACGCGTGCACCGTCTTATGGGGCCGCTACTTCTGCGCATTGCCAGCGGGCGGCTTTCGACACTCTGAACAAAAATCAAACTGTGACTAGAGTTCACCGTTCATTTTGCCTCCGAATCCTCTTCGGGACGAAAGCTCCATCTAGCAAGCGCAACTGGAGACGCATAAACCATGTGGTTCGTCGGGTCTCCGTTGGTGGCTGAAAGTGCGCGAGAAGAGCTTCCCGGCGCGGTTTTTGCTTTCCGAGTCTGGCCGCTTATCCATCCGCTGTATCGCCGATCTGCGCTAAGAATGCGCTGTTAACTAGAGTGTGCTAGAATAAGCCTTATTCTAGTACACTCTACTACTAACCTTTCTGCGAAGCAGTACAGTTACCCAAGTATGTGGTGGACTGTGTGATTTTTGAGCACGTGTTCTGTCCTAGGTGCGTCGTTCTGTATGTGACACCGCATTCATCTGGAGTAGTGTGTTGGGAGAGCCTGCAGGCACAGTTCTTGAGATTTCATTATAGGGACACTAAACAGAAATACTGAATCGGCTGAGAATTATAAAATTTTGTTTCAGAACTCCTATATTCATTGATTGCGTGGTAAGTGGTTGATTACTAGAAGATAAAAGGAAGGCTGAGCTTCCATTATTTTGAATTTCGCGCCGAAATCCCAACGCCGGCACGTACGTGTGACGTCACGAATTTCAGAGTATTTTCTCACACTTGGGTGAGTTGGGACGCAATAAAGTTCGCGAGCGTTATGAAGTTTGACTCTTTTAGAACACAATGCAGTCCATCTTTGCCACTAGAAAGAATTAACTAGGCCCGAGAAAACACCGTTAAAATTCATGACGTCATGGCGAGCTGGCGCGGGAACTTAAACAGTAGCTTCGCCACCTGTCATCTGCATTTCTTTCTTTCTTTTCTGGCTTTCCAAGCCTCTTCTCGCTGTAATGTCATTTTTTTTTCAGTATTTTAGAAAACCTTATAAAGCTCTTTCTCTCTTTATCTTTCTCACGCTCTCTTTCTCTATCTCTCTCTCTCTCTCTGAGATGTGACAGAACTCTCATGCACCAGCGTTGAGTACCACGTTGTCAAGGGTGCAAGTGAGGTGATTTTCCTAGGATCCCTGTTGTGTATGAACTCTTGGTCTCAGTCTCTTTGTATTGTTTTGTTCAATGAGAATAAATTCAGTTCCATTCTTCAAGGCAAATGACCTTCAAGAAAGTTCGATGTTGCCCTCGGGCCCTAAAAATTTTCTTGGAAGCGCTCACGCTGCCATTTCCTGATAGTAGGGCGGGGGGGGTGGACTGACGTGCCATGGGGTCGGTAGCGGAGCACGGACACCACCTCTCGTCGTAGACATCACTAGAAAGGCCTGAATCTAGTAACGTTTGGCGTAGCTGCCATAACTACAGCAAACCGGCTCCCGCCATCGCGCGCACACAGTGCAAAAAAGCCGAACGACGAGATACGCAAGGGTCGCGCGGTAAAGACAACGTGCAATGATGCGAGAGTATAGCGTTCCCACAATACATGGCCCGCATTGGAAACCAAGGGCGAGTCCAGGACCAGGACAACGAAATTCACACATAAAACGGGACTCGTTCGCGTCCGTGTTAGCGCTCCAAACCTTCGTTAAAGGTAACCAATTAGCCTATTCCAACACTGTTGGCATCACATTTTGATTTTGGCCTTTATGCTGATGTATATAGTTTGGAAGAATGGGAGTGAAAAGAACAGATCATGCGCCAGCGGGTGTAAAACGGGTGCAGCATAGGGGAGCATGTGTGGGATATATATCTCGGATATCAATTCAATTCAATTCAGTTTATTTCCTATAGAGACAATGAAAAAACTCGGATATAACGAAGAAATTACACGGTATACAGTAAAGCGTTTGCAACTTTTGTGGTAAATTGTGCGGAATGGCAAACTAGACAGCTAGTTTGTCATAGCGCAGGCAGAAAGCAGGGACATTAGACAGAAAGAAAGTGACATTATACAAACACATAGCGTTAACTTTGCAACTCATGTAGCTACCCTCACAGACCGATAGGAATTCCGATGGGTTTGAGAGCGCCCTTAAGTACCCATCCCCTTCGAGAACTAGTTGGTATGCCATTGGATGTAGGAGGTAAGATGTGCTCTAATTAGCTTATATCTCCGAAGTGATTTATTTGTGTGTCTGTACACTGTTCATTTCACTTTGACATAATTTCCGAATTCGTTACTGAAGCGGTCATGTACCTCTCATCTATAACATTCATGATTTTATTTCACCTAAGGTCTAATTGGTTACGTATCCCACCACAACTGTTTTCTAGCATATCTTTCATTTGCACATAATTTCTCTCCTTAGAAGATTATTTATATTACGTAAGTCTCTCTTGCCACCAAATTCTTGGATATTCCCTATGCGGGTACGTGCCAAAGTTGAAATCATCATCATCGAAGCAGGATCGGCCGTGAAGTGCCATCGGTGGCAGCGGCCAGCAGCTCTTCGTTTCACGCCATTCGTTTCCCTCGGAAAGGAACCTCTCCCGACTTCGCCATCAAGATGTAATGCTGATCGAGAGGCAGGTGTGGCTAGGGCTATCCACCCGGCAGGCGTCCTTCCTCCCGGTTCTTACTACTCCTTCCCGAAGCCCGGTTCCAAGAAGCAGCTCAATGGCCTCCGCGAAGGCGTACGGCGGCGGCGGAGCCAGTCAGGAACGAGTGCATACGGGGACTTGAAACAAGGTATTGCGCCGAGAATAGCCTCCGTAAGAAAGGGAAAGGACAAGCCTGCCGATGAATATCCGGCCTCGCCCAAGATGAAAAGACACCAAGTGGCAAGCCGGCTGCTGCCGAGCATGGAACTGGACCTGCGCAAGAGCACCCGTTTCCAAGCGGGCGCATGGAAAAGCCGCTAAGGATCCCGTCTTCCCCAAGAAACCAAGGACCGGTCGCCAAAGCTGGCGGCGGCAGTAGTCTTCGCCGCCACGGCTTCTGCAACGACGAGGAAAGCCTCAGAAGCAACCGCCACCCGACAACGATGAGAATGTCCCATCGACCAACAAGGGGCTTCCCCACAAGGTTGAAAAGGTGAGCCGGAGGAGAGATCGCGGAATTTGTCCCGAGCACTGCCCCCATTCTGCTTCTTCCACAGCTCTTCTGAAACTTCGGCGTCGCTCGCAGAGGTTACTCCCATGGCAGCAGCAGTCGTCATGCCAAGAATGAAAGGAGCCACGGAAGATCGGGGCGCTCGTCCCGCAGCCCGGCCACGGTTGGCCGCAAGCGCAAAGGCAGTCGCCGTGGAAGGTCACCACCGCTTCGGAGAGCAGCCGAGGAACGAGTGGGGCCGCAGCTAGAGCCGCCGCCGCCACCGCTCCAAGAGCACCTCTGTAACCACGAGCGCAACCGATGAGCGTGGCGTGAAACGGCGCTGCTGCGCCCATAGCCATGCGCCGTCGAGCATCAGTCAAAGACGTGCCAAGGTAAGGAAGGCGTGGAGGCAGGGCCTGGCAGGCAGTCGTAGAGTTTTCGGCGCAAAAAATGGACGAGGACCAGCATGGCTGCCAATAAACATTACATTGGATATGTTGTATATTTACGAAATGGTTAAAAACGATAGATTAAATATGTCTACGCTCCAGCATGGAGTATAGCTGTTCTGTTCAACCGATGCAAATTTTATGCATACATTGTTTCCAGCAAAATGACACCATGAGTAGAGCAGAATCCTTCTACTCTCGGTATTCAAGCGCAAAA
>NC_051156.1:140264928-140345220 GCF_013339745.2 Dermacentor silvarum
AAACGGCATGCCTCCTCTGTTTGCAACCCTGACTGGACAGCAAGAGAGCTTAAGGAGGTACTCGCAACTAACGTGCATGCTGCCTTAAAAGAAGGGAAAGACAAAGAAGTCGCTCTTCAAACGTTCCGTACTTGGACCATTGGTGAAAGTAGGTGGGGCTACCTCAGAGGCGTCATAGACGGTGGCAGCCAGAGGACTTTTATTCGAGAAGATGTTTCAAAAGTACTCAACTTGAAGGCATTGGGAACCACCGACTTTTACCTAAACACGTTCGGCAGCACTGCGGCTGATGCCCAAAGTCGCCGGGTAGTTGAACTTCGAGTTTGGAGTCGGTGCACTGGAAAGGAAACGACCATAGAAGCCGTCGAAGTGCCCTTCATATGTAAAGACGTTCCACCAGTTCCCGTAGAACATGCTTTCGTACAGCAGTTGGAGCAAGAAGGAGCAATAATTGCCGACAAACTCCTTTACGAGGACATGCCAGCTGTTCCTGGAATTGGGATGTTAATTGGGGCTGACCACCTCTGGAAGTTCCTAACCGGAGAAGTTCAACGTTGCGAAGAAAACCAAGGGTTTGCGGCTATCAACACGACATTCGGTTGGACATTCCAAGGCCCTTTCAGCGTAAACACCAGCTTTATCGTGGCAGCAAATGCCTGCGTTTTGAAGATCGGCGTTGATACTGCAGATGGGGTGGAAAAGACGCTGCAGAAGTTTTGGGAATTAGACGCCATCGGCATCACAGATAAACCCCATAATCACACGACCGAGCATTCAGACATTGCCAAAATAACAAAGAAAGCCGTGCGATATGAGGTAGCGTTGCCGTGGAAGGAAGAAGCATCAGATCTGGCTGACAACCGAAATATGGCAGTGCAACGGCTAAGAAAATTGACAAAGAAATTGTCCCGTAACAAAGAACTGACGGAGGAATATGACAAAGCAATCCGAGGATACCTGGAATCGGGGCATGCAGAGCGCGTGACGGAGTCGGCGACACTCAACCCGGTGTATTATATGCCGCACCAGCCAGTAATTCGAAATGACTCCACTAGTACGAGACTACGAGTGGTGTTCGATGCCTCATCACATGCGCCGGGGAAATCTTCATTGAATGAGCATCTCGAAAAGGGCCCAAATCTCATCAGTGACTTGGGGCGAATTCTGTTGCGGTTTCGTCTACACAGGGTGGCGCTCGTAGCAGATATCGAAAAGGCATTTTTGCAAATCGAAGTGCAACCTGAAGACAGAGATGCACTAAGATTTTTGTGGTACAGTCGCCCACCACTCGACGCTACCGACTTGCCAGATATTGAAGAATGGAGGATGACGAGAGTACCATTTGGCACGACGGCAAGCCCGTACTTACTGACGGCCACCCTACTCCAACATATCGATCAACAGACGGGTGAGCTTCAAGAGACAGCTGATATACTGAAAAGTTCATTTTACGTTGACGACTTGGTGACCGGCGCTGGCACAGTAAAAGAAGCATTAAAGATAGCCACATACGCTAAGAAAATAATGAAGGATGCTGGTATGAACCTGAGAAAGTGGTCGTCGAATTCAGGAGTGGTTCGTGAGGAACTTCGGGAGGGCAATTCCCAAGCCCAAGATAAACTACAGAAGGTGTTGGGGTTGCTATGGATGCCCACGAATGACAATATGGCAATATCGATGGGTGCTGTGCTGAATGCCGTCAATACGGGTGTCAGCACGAAAAGGGTAGTGCTACAGGCGTCCGCAAGAGTATTTGATCCTTTGGGCTTATTCGCCCCGTTCGTGGTTACAGCTAAGATGCTTTTCCAAAAACTTTGGGAAAGAGGACTAGGATGGGATCAACAGCTTCCAGAAGACCTGGCGGCAGAATGGAAAGCTTGGTGTTTGGATATCCCCAGCCTACGAGAGTACTGGTTCCCGCGTTGCCTTGCGCCCAGTCAAACAGCTTCATGGCAAGTGCACATCTTTTGTGATGCAAGCCCGAGAGCATACGGTGCCTGCGCTTATCTGCGAACAGAGAGTGACATCGAGGGGGTGAGTGCAAACCTGATTTTTGCTAAGTCCCGTGTGGCTCCACTGAAGACGATATCTCTGCCGCGACTTGAGCTGATGGCTGCGTTAATTGGGACTCGAATGGCTGCTTACCTTCAGAGTGTAATAGGCCAGCCCATACCAGTGTGCCTGTGGTCGGACTCCACCATAACACTCTTTTGGATAAAGAGCACAGCTAAAGAGTGGAAACCATTCGTAGAGAACCGCGTGAGGGAAATACAAAGCTTGAGCAGTCCGGGGAAATGGAGGCATTGTCCAGGAAAAGATAACCCCGCTGATTGCCTAACAAGGGGTATGAGGGCGAATTCCCTGCGTGAAAGCGTGCTGTGGTGGAACGGACCAAATTGGTTGGTCGAGACGCCGGATGTATGGCCTGTAATTAACGAGGACACTACTTGCTTTAATTCGCTAATCTATGGAGAAAAGAGAAAGCACATTGTGGGGATGCTTACAGAAGTATCCCAAATGACGCCGTTGCTGCCGGCAGAGCAGTACAGCAGCTACGCACGACTATTGAGAACAAGTGCATGGATAATGAGATTTATAAGCAACTGTCGGAAGCGAGCACGTAGCACCGATGCAAATCTCACCTCAAGTGAACTGCACGAAGCTGAAAACTATTGGATTCGGCACGTTCAGGAGATGAGTTTCGCGCAGGAGATTGCTGCCCTTAATCGAAAGAAGAGCTTACCTCTAAACAGCAAAGTCACTATGTTTCAACCTTTCCTCGACACTGAGGGGCTTCTGCGTGTGAAGGGTCGCCTGCAGTTCTCATCGGTGCCTCACGAGACAAGGCACCCTGTGCTACTACCAAAAGAGCACGCTGTCACCAAGCTTCTTGTAAACGACGCTCACCTCAGGACACTGCATGGAGGTGTGCAGGCAACCATGACAGAGGTGCGAGAACGTTTTTGGATACAAAGTTGCCGCCAGCTTGTGAAAAAAGTCATCTCGGGTTGCCGGATATGCCTGCGGCACCGACTTAAGCCGGCCACTGCCCCAACGGCGCCCCTTCCTAGTGACAGAGTGAACTGCAATCAGGCCTTTGGAGTAGTCGGCATCGATTTCGCCGGCCCCCTGTATACAAAGACGAGAAACGACAGCGCGAAGAGCTACATTGCTCTCTTCACCTGTGCCACGACGAGAGCAATTCACCTAGAATTGGTGTCAAGTTTATCCTCTGAATGTTTTCTACTGGCACTGAGGCGCTTCATCGCTCGCAGAGGGCTGCCAACAACAATATACAGTGACAATGCATTGACATTCAAGAGAGCTTCGAAAGATATCCAGAGACTGTGGAACATCCTACGAAGTCGCGAAGCGCAGGACTACTGTAGTTTGCAGCGAATCACCTGGAAGTTCATCATAGAAAAAGCCGCCTGGTGGGGCGGTTGGTGGGAACGGATGGTGAGATCCGTCAAAGTTGCCTTGCGGAAAATTCTCGGCCGCCAAAGCCTCACTTTTGAGGAACTTCTTACAGTGCTGGCTGACATAGAAGCTACGATCAACTCGCGTCCACTGACATATGATGGACAAGAGCCTGGCGAGGAATCAATTCTGACTCCATCTCACCTGTTGACAGGGAGTCGAGTGATAAGTTTGCCTGAAGCAAGAGCCCTAGCCGTCCCTTCTTCCTCAAGAATCGACATTGGTCGACGTTGGAAGTACCGTCGATCACTAACAGATGCCTTCTGGAAACGGTGGCGAAAGGAATATCTGCTACAACTGCGGTCCGCGCACTGCATATCATCGAGTGAAACCAACGCCCTCAGGACTGGCGACCTCGTCATCTTGCAGGAAGATCACTCACCACCACATATGTGGAAAACTGGCCGCATTGCTGAGTTGTTCAAAGGGAGGGACGGAGCCGTGCGGTCTTGCGTCGTCAAGTTGCCCTCCGGCAAGGTCGTTCGGCGACCGGTACAGCTTCTGTATCCACTGGAGACTGACCTAAAATGAGCGACGCTCATTTGGGGGGGAGGATGTAGAAAAATACAGAACAGAAAAGAAGCGGGAACCATCTTCGGCAGAAGGCGCGAGAACAACCCCGGGAACGAAGAGGGGTCCGAAGAAAGAAAACCGCAAGCGAGGAGGAAACCCTCTCCCCAACTAGAAGGGAGCGACGGCGGCTCGGACCGACGGCCAGAGCGGACCAAGGGACAGTGAAAAGAAGACGTTTTGTATTGATGCTGTGAATATAGTTACATGTTGCCTTTGTTACCAAAGATTTCTCGTGTGACTTCCTGACGAGTTTCCGTCAACAAAGTGTATTCCACAAAATACGACAGAGGTCCTGTACTTTTTCGATCGGGCTTCCTTGTATTTGCGGCACATTCATTAAGGCTACTGCTTCTTCCCTCATCTTCTTTGGACCAAGCACAATATACTGTGATTTTGACGGGGAAGGAGAGAGTCTGAGTGCCGAAAGATGACACTGTATTGCATCTAGAGCTGCTTGGATGGCATCTTGCTGCTCACCAAGTGACCCTCCCGTGGTCCATACTGTGATGTCGTCGGCGTATATTGAGTGATGCAACCTGTCTATCTTTGCGAGGTGATACGGGAGACGGTGCATGGCTATATTAAACAGCACAGGGGACAAAACTGAGCCTTGCGGAAGGCCATGTGTGATGTAATGAAGCGGCGAGAATCGATCTCCTATCTTGACTCGAAGAGTGCGGTTTGTCAATAGTGACATGATGTATGTCACTATGCGACCTTCTAGTCCTACTGCGTGCATTTCTTGCAACATAGCATCTACTCCTACGTTGTCAAACGCCTTATGTATATCAACAGTGGCTAGTATTCGAGGGCCTTGCAAGCGCTCAGAGGTTAGATCTTCATGTATCATAAGGAGGCTGTCTTGCGCCGACAAGCGAGCACGGAAGCCTGTTTGTGTGTGATGGAGCTTTCGTTCAACTTCGAGGAACCAGTGAAGTCTTTCGGCCACCATTTTTTCCATGACTTTGCCCAAATGTGATGTTAAGGAAATAGGGCGAAGGTTCGTTGCTATCGTAGCTGGCTTGCCTGGTTTGGGGATAGGAATGACCAGGGAATCCTTCCACCCTTCCGGTACAATTCCGGTTTCCCATACTTCATTAATAAGGTCGAGGAGGTCTGACATTCCTTCATCTGGGAGATTGCGGAGAGTCGTATATGTCAAACCATCAGGTCCAGGTGAACTTCTGCAATTCACTTTCATGAGTGCGTACCGTAGTTCGGCAATAGTGAATGGATGATCAAGCATATGCGTTGCATCGGTATTCTGCTGGCCCTCCACAGTTGATCCGTTGACTGTTGCAGTTTGAACGGCGAGAGGGAAAAACTGGGTAACGAGTTGAGTGGCGAAATCTTGCTCTGATAGTCCCTGTTTGAGGGCAATGCTGCGCGCGGGCTGTTTTGCTTGGGCGGGTTGATCAAGCATAGATGCCAGGTGCCATAAACGAGAAGGATTAGTACGATGGTTTAGTCCACTGCATGTACGATGCCATCGCGAACGGCGTAGCTCCTTCGCGTACCTTCGGGCTGCAGCCTTTGCACGATTATGAATGATGCGAAATGCAACATTTTTTGGGTGACGTTTGGCTTGCTGTTGTGCCCTAAGCCTCGAAGCTATGAGGTTCAGCATGTGCAAGTCCGGAGCAGGATCTTTCCAACGCGTGCGCGTCGCCTTTGTAGCCCTCTGCTTTGCTATTTTTAGTCTGTCCAGGAAGGAACCCGTGCCATCCACGTACAACTTGCGGAAACGGTCCCAGTTTGTCGTGTAAGTCGTTCTAGTCTTTGCGCAGGTTCGACTGATATTCTCTATG
Organism: Dermacentor silvarum; assembly: GCF_013339745.2. Lineage (NCBI taxonomy): Eukaryota > Metazoa > Arthropoda > Arachnida > Ixodida > Ixodidae > Dermacentor > Dermacentor silvarum. The sequence continues at coordinate 140,270,790 of NC_051156.1, forward strand.
CTAAGTAGAATCGGATGATGGTCAGACCCGTCTCTATTTTCTTGTCGTTGCCAACGTAAGCGCAAGTCTTGCGACATCCACGTCAAATCTGGCGTGCTGTCTTGCTGACCTGCATGTAGCGCTGCTCTCGTGTAGACTCCAAGGACATTGGCGATGTTGAAGTCGCTTTTCTCCATAGCATCTATAAGTGCTCGGCCGCGTGGTGTGTCTATTCGGTAGCCCCACTGGGTATGTGGCGCGTTGAAATCGCCAGCTATAATGATATGTCTAGTAGGACATCTCTGCTTTAGACTCGACACCCAACTCATGTCGTCTCCGGGCTGACAACCAGGTCGTATATAAACTGAAGCAACTGTAAGTCGGAAATTTTCTAATGTCATAGCAACTAGAACGATCTCGCGGTGGGGTGTGCACAAATCTTGAGTGTCGATCTGAACTTGCGGAAGGCGTTTGTCGACGAACACGCCAGCTAAGCCTCTAGCGGTGAGGTCTGAGCCCATGTGGCGGCCCTTCAGCTTGCGTGGTATACAAGGTTGGAGGTATTTGTTGTAGCCAGTCAACTGCAGTGTTGGTGGGGCGTCCATTTCTTGAAGGAGGATCACTGGAATTCGGTTACGTTGTAGACGTAAGGAGAGTTCTGCATGTGCGAGAGTGAAGTTCCGACAGTTCCACTGCAACAAATGCGTTGGGTGATGGATTATATCATAGGGCTGATTCATTTTTGAGCTTGTGCTATGATTACCGAGAAGCCGCTAACCCTGGTTCACCTCCTGTTCTTCGAGTCTCGCTACAGTAGACATGCGAGGTTGTGTCTGTCTCTCTAGTGCAAGAATACGAGATAATGTCACAATGTGAGATAAGATGGAGAAATTCCCATTCCCCCGACAGCCGCCCGCACAGTTTAGCCGTCTCTGACATTCACACACCCCGGATGACTGAGCTCATGCTGTGGGCTCCTGCCGTGGAAGAACTGCACTTATGTGCAGATAGCTTAAAATGGAAAACAGTGAGGAAACATCTATTTCGCAAGGACTCAGCTCCTGCACTCTACCTTCTTCTGGATACGTTAAAGAGCATCAACAATGGCAAAGAGTAAAAAGAAGGTCGACACGTACCTAAAAAATTTAAAATATGGAGCGACGAAATAGGAAATAAAAGCGCGAGACGAAGATACAAAAGCGCGCTGGCTCGAACAACTTTCTTTATTTGGGATTTCGCGTCTTCTCCTGTAATTCACTTGAATGCCACCGCGGAAGATGAAAACAAAGGTGACACCGTTTGCTAATGCGGAAAGCATTTCGAAACTTTCGCTCACTCACTCACTCACTCACTCACTCACTCACTCACTCACTCACTCACTCACTCACTCACTCACTCACTCACTCACTCACTCACTCACTCACTCACTCACTCACTCACTCACTCACTCACTTCTAGTTGAGCCTATGAGTTATAATGGAATTCGGAAGATTGCCCCTTCGGCCACCTGTCGAACTTCACCGACATGCACCAACGTAACTCAACGGGCAGCTTTTTCAAAAAAGAAAAAAGTCAAAAAGCGATACTTAAGAAGATCGAACGAATTTCAACAACTTTCACTTAGCAAAGTCGAGCGGGTACTCCATTCTTACCACATACGCATTTAAGGTACTTGGTCGTCACTTCCCTGCTGCGTTATCGCATGGATACTGCTATAACCAGCTGGGGTGAAGTTCGACAGATGGTCGAAGGAGCAATGTCCTGAAGTCCAGGACACGAGGTGGCGCCGTCGACTCTCAGCCTCGGCGGCCGCATTCCGATGGGGGCGGAATGCAAGAACACTCGTGACCTCAGATTTGGGTGCACGTATAAAGAACTCCAGGCTGCCGAAACTAATACGTAGCCGGCTATGATCCTCTGTGCTGGTTTGGAACGTTAACACCGTCATTGCAAATAAATAAATAAATAAATAAATAAATAAATAAATAAATAAATAAATAAATAAATAAATAAATAAATAAATAGTCTATCTTAATGTCTGCTACAGGAGGAAGGCCTCCCAATCAATCAATCAATCAATCAATCAATCAATCAAACAGATACACAAACGTGCGCGCCATGCGCACACATGCTTTCTTCCTCTCTCTCTCTCCCTCACGCACTATGCGGACACACGAACGATCTCCCGGCAGAGGCATCGATTGCCGGGAAGCAATTTCGCGCCAGCCAGCCAACACAGGCGCAAGACACGTGGCATGCGCGCACGAGGCGAGTTCTCGTGATTTATTTGCACGAGGAGCAATCACACGAGCGAAGAGGAGGAAGGAGACGGCAACTCCGGCCTAACTGCGCCGCTGAACTGGCGCGAATCGTACAGTAACTCGATTGCGGCAGCCGGCGCCGAGCCACTACGTGGCGGCGAGGAAGTTCATTTGCCAGTAGGACGGGCGAAATCAGAGCCGAGAACTTGGGCAATAAACGTCACTTTTGGCCGAGTCGCCGTGCGGTACTGCGAGTCTAAAATCGGGTTAAGTTGAGCGACAGCGGCGCATATGAGCACTGGCGGCCGTGCGACAGCTTGCGAGTGCCAAACAGTGTATACGAAGGTATACGAGCGCACTCTTTTTTAGACACTAAGTTATGGGGCCTCTTTCTTCCCAAATACTTTCGAAACCGTTGACGGCTATACTGGCGCAAATAATCGGTTATCAAACGAGAAAGCCGCCAAGAAAGAATACGTAACCAAGAGAAAGCGTTGAACTCCAATGAAATTTGAAAGCGTACTTTGAACTTTCCATGTTTATCACAGACACACGCACGCTCGTGAGTGTAATGGTTGCGCGGTAAAGGGCTTGCGAGGTAAGGATTTAACTAAGTATGTCCATCAATTTATTTTATCCGCAAATCAAGAAGACAAAACGCGCATATTATTTCAGCTTTACCAGAATACGGTGTCTAAAAGCGTTAGGACACCACAATTTTTATATCTACATTTATAGCTATTATAAAGAAGAAGTATTATAGCTACAGCAGCGATCTACTACCCCTATTGAAACAGCAGGTCTATCTATCTATCTATCTATCTATCTATCTATCTATCTATCTATCTATCTATCTATCTATCTATCTATCTATCTATCTATCTATCTATCTATCTATCTATCTATCTATCTATCTATCTATCTATCTATCTATCTATCTATCTATCTATCTATCTATCTATCTATCTATCTATCTATCTATCTATCTATCTATCTATCTATCTATCTATCTATCTATCTATCTATCTATCTATCTATCTATCTATCTATCTATCTATCTATCTATCTATCTATCTATCTATCTATCTATCTATCTATCTATCCATTTGATTATTGACTTGTACTTAGATTTAGGTGCACGTTAAAGAACCCCAGGTGGTCCAAATTTCCGGAGTCCCCCACTACGGCGTGCCTCATAATCAGATCGTGGTTTTGGCACGTAAAACCCCATAATTTTTTTATTATTGACTAACTGCTTGACCGACTTCCATCTGTATTTTCTTTTCTTTCGTCTTCCTGTCTTTCATTCAACGGCACGCCACCGAAAACACGGTGCGCCCCATTTAAACATTTCATTCACTCCCAAGAACGCACGGGAAGATTACACGTCGGAAAAGTCGTTGCCCCCGTGACAGCTCTTTTCGTCGGAAACTCCCAATTTCCTTTAATTTCGTTCGCGTGATGCCCTTCGCGGAAACGGGTTCGACGCTTCTTCCGTCGTTCAATACAGGAACGTTCAATATAGGAATAGTCTCAGAGCGCGCGAATCACCATTGAACTGTCTCTGTTGCGCTGTTGTAGAAACTATAAGAGGGAGAAAAAAATATATATAAATGGTCGCTCCCCACCGGGACACCTGCTCCATGGAGACATGAACGAAACTTCGTGGAGACAGCAACGAAAACGAAAAAAGTGTGAGGCGTCGGAAATTAAACCTCGACGTTTCCAAAGCAAAGTGCGAGGCGGGTCGCACGGTTAGAAAGTAGAGGAAGCCTGCACGGAGATATTTGTGGCGCCTTTTCAATTTCATACAGCGTGCCGCACGGAGCCAACTCCTTGCATTTTGGTGATACACGGTAAGTTCCCCAACAGCTGCGTGTCAGTCATCACCGCTCGGCACCTTTATGCAAACAAGCGAAGTCCCCGAGCTCGATTACCGGCAACGCAGAGAGAGACAAGTCGTTCGACTCCACTGCACGTACTACGTGTATTGTAACAAAAGCTACGGATCGCTTTGCCAGCCAGGGAAAAAAAAAAAAAAAAAACAGAGCCCTTTTGCTATGTGAAGATAGAAGACCAGAGAAGCTATACTTGCTGATAACTATATTGAGTTCCGTATGGTTAATTGCTATATTGAATGAATAAAAAACATATACACATAACTCCGTTGTTGTTGCTATCCTCTTTTATTTTCGCTTTACTTTGTCACCATGGTAACCATTGCTTTGTGGTCACTGTGATGTACTGCAATTGGTTGCCGATGCTTTCGCGCCCACTCCCGCTTCTGTTCGCGAAGGCGATCCTCACGGGCACGCTGTTGTTCTTCATCGGTCACAGAGCGGCTATCCGACGTTACGGATCCTTCGGACGACACGCGTTCGGCTATAGCGGCTTCCCGTCACACCTTCGCGGTCATTCACGCTGTTGCTCACGCCGGCGCTCTTTCCATGCACGTTCTTATTCAGTACGGACTACACGCGTCCTGGCCATAGCAAGACCGAAGTACAACTGCTGATAACGTCGCTAGAGCGATGTCGACGTCACAAGAAAACGAGGCACAGACATTGGTGGGTACACAATGACGTCTTATTATTCCGCCATCCACTCCGGAGCCACGCGGAGCACCGCCGGAGCGCAGCAGGCTACTGTGGATTCCATTTTGTCGATGCGACATTTTTCTACGCACCCTGTCGACGCACGCACTTTTGGTCACAACCTAGCCATATACAGTTTCGCTGCAAAAAAGAATTGTGGGCCGAATTCACGAAGTCTTTCGTTCGTTACTGCTGTTTGCCATTGGCTGGTTGTCTGCGCTAATACGACGTCCGCAACTGCGATTCATTGACATCTGCTCTTATAAGCAGTTCTTACGAGTAGTTCGCAAGACCTTTCTTCAAAATGTCGCTTGTAATCCTTGAGAGATGGACACAGCACAAAAAGTGAGCCACACATCCGATAACGTTGCAACTAGAGCACGGCCAAGCAGCAGCTCCATACCCTTCCAAGTAAAAACTTCGCAGACGTTCCCCATCTCATCCAATTCTCTGCTGCCCCAAATTATGGTCCCGTTCTCTCAATTGGCGTCAGCTCTGCAATTAATACAGGCCAGCTGTTGTCTGGCCAATATGCTGGCTTGTCCCCTTCTACAGGAATGTCGCCATAAGTTACGGGGACTAGTCTTGGCCATCCATCCCTTATCGCTACGATTAAACTATACAAGTATATAGGTTCATGTGCGCAGGCGCCGACAGTGGCAGAAATTAAGGCCGAGCCCAACGCGTTAACGAAGTGCCTTATTAGACGCGCGCGGCCTGTTACTGTAGGACGTGCGAACAGTGAAAGCGGACCGGCCTCTTTCGCCACTAGAGTGACGCGCGTCGTTCCCTCGAAGCAATTAGGCGACACTTTCAGACGCTGGACCGGGTCGCAATTTAGCCTCGGAGAGGAGGTGAGCTTCCTCAAAAGGACGAGAGTCAGCGGTACGCCAGAAACGCCGTGGCCTGAGGGGTATAAAGTCGCTGGAAGTGTCGACACAAAAGAGCACGCAAACGCAAGAACTATATAAGCGCGTGCCATAAACGCTGCATAAATTTCCTGCAGCACGCACCGAGGCATACAGAAGCACGAACTCTTACACGCCTATCATCCAGCTGTACTATATAGCACTGCCACTGTTCCAGTAGGCATAATTTATTCGCATAATGATACCTTATTTTGTTTTTTTTTAAGCTGCATCTGCACTGCCATCAAAAACACTAAGCTGTCGCAGCGAGTAACCTCCTTCACTCAGTATCCCTATAGCTTTGTCCTAAAACTTTGTCACCAAACATTATCACTTCATCTCGAATTCAAACCTTCGGCAAGATTCCCAACACCGCGTAGCGCAAACACAGTGCTGACACTTGCCGCCTACCGTCGCATCGGGCTCCCGTCCGACAGCGCACGGGGGCGCTTGTTTCCTGACACACATCCCTCCATCGCCAAGCGGGCCTACGCGGCTCTCCTTGAGTATCTGGAGGATACCAACTTGTGTCAGCGGCTGTAAACCGCGCCCCTTCACCGACTTACCGCGCCTCCCGTCGCATCGGGCTCCCGTCCGACAGCGCACGGGGGCCGCTTGTTTCCTGACACACATCCCTCCATCGCCAAGCGGGCCTACGCGGCTCTCCTTGAGTATCTGGAGGATACCAACTTGTGTCAGCGGCTGTAAACCGCGCCCCTTCACGACTTACCGCTCGGCTGTGTTCGGCTGCGCTTTCCTTTTTTTTCTCTCCCTTCTCTCTCCACTACCTCTCTCTATTTGCCCTCACCCCCTCCCCCGTACTGCGCTGTTGAGGTGCCCTCTCACGAGAGGCAAGTTACGGCGCTGTACTTTTCTCTTCTCCTCCTATTTAATAATCACTCATACATCATACATCTCTCTGTCCACGCCCCTTAGGCTACGTCTCGAAGAGCCGACGACGTCGCGATGCATGCAACAGCTACATACGCGCACACGCCGCGCGCACTCTTACGTACAACGCGTCGAGGCACTTCTCTCGAAGATGGAGCGAGAGCCACTCAAAAGGAAGCGGAACAAAGCGGACCGGACGGTTGCGAAGAATAAGATGCCCCGAGGTGTGCACGGCGAAGAGAGTGGTCGGCGGTGCACCGAAAGGGAAAGCATGCGGCCACGTAAATTTTTAGGTCGCCGCGCACATTTAAGCCCCGCGAGCAACGCAGGGCATATAAAACTGCCTTCTCCGAACCTGACAAGCCACCGTGAAGCAGCTAGTTTAGTAAAGACAGCGTCGTGGGCAGCATTGTTCATTTAATAAAAGGTCTTCAGTGGACTGTCTAACGGCCCGTCATATATTGTTCGTCGCCGCGAAGAACTTTAGAGAGGGAACACGAAGGTGGCCAGAAGGCGAGGTGACGAAAGAAAGAAAGGAAGAAGCCACGAAAGAAAGGGGCTCGCTTACACATTACGTACAGCTTTCACGTTGCAAGCACGCACTCGGCATCTGGGTCTCCTACTGCACACGCTCCTTCGTGACATCTTTCTTTAAAAAAACATATCAACAAAGCCAAAACCTACCCATACAGCGCAAAACTCAACATATCGAATACAAAACGACAAAGCTCACCACCCATAATTTGAGGTGCCGCGCGCATATCTTACAGCAATGGACACGAGAGAACTGCGACACGACATGAGGCGGCAGCCAATCGCATGTATACAAACCTGTGTATACCATAGTATAAACACAGGTAGTGCACCGAGAGCTCGTGTGTTTCCATATAGTTCCGAATCCGCTGGCGACGCACAGATTCCCGAAATGCATAAACAGCTGTTTGGGGGGAGGCATTGCTCGCTACGCGCTCGATCCGGAAGCATGCTGCGATGATTCAAGCGCCAGCTACCGGACCTCAACCACACGCCCTAAAGGAAAAACCTTGGACGAACAGAGGGGGCAACAGAACCACTGTGCATTGGCATGCCCAGGAATGAAGGAAGTATTTCCGGAGCTGTCGGCAATCCGCTCCATGAAATATAGGTGTAGTATGGTATAGCACATTATAGTAGTATAGTATAGTATAGTATAGTATAGTATAGTATAGTATAGTATCAGTATAGTATACTTGGCTGCGCAAAAGGAAGTGACGGGAGTATATTTGACTGATGTGTATCAAAATGGGAAGCGCTTCGCAAACTATAATTGACTGAGCTAGAAGAATGCTTATAGCTGACGAACTATGCGCTAAAACTGAATATGCGATAAGTGCTGAATAACATCCTTTCCAGAATTCTTTGTTATTTTGCGGATCTATTCAAAGTGGACGTAAGCGACGTTTGTAAGACATTCACGCAGTTTCAAAAGCCCCTATCATGAAAGTGAAATTGGACACGAACTCGCTTCGTATACGGCACGGGCCGGTGCTCTATTATAACCATTATGCCTTAAGCCGAAGGAAATCGTTAAATATTTTGGAATAACTAATTTACGTAAAATTCACGCAGGGAAATTCGGAGCACCGCCAACACGGCTGAAGCACAGCGTCGATTACGCTTTCAATAACTCGATCGTCAGGTCGAAGCTCAGGTACTCGTTCTGCTACCCGCAGAAAGAACATAAGAGAAATGATCTGGGCCCATATTCAAAAAGTAGTTATTTGGCTAAACTTGATGGCAAAATCAAATGCCAGCTTAACATGATGTGGGACATATTAGTGAAAACAACCGGCCAATGGCAAACACGAAAATCGTTGTGAATTGTGCTCCTGCTTTTCTGCGCCCCTCAGCGATTAAGACCGATAAATAAATACAGCACTGCGCGATGTGCAAACCACTCTCGTGGGTTATCATGTTTCAGATTTACAGAATTTTTTTTTTAAATCGCCTGCGGCAGGTAGCATAATTCTAGTCCTTGAGCTGTGTTATTCAAAGAGGCGGACATGACTTGCACGAGAAATCAAAACACATAATCAATTAATTGATGAAAATTCACAAATTAACTTCTTAATTACTTTACGACACATATTGCAAGTCACGAATTGTAGCCGGTGAGCTTGAATGGCATATCCACTTAGAACGAATTATGAGGATGGCATTGGTTTCAGTGGTAAAAATGCGCTGTTTTGACACCTAATTTTTAAAGAAAACACTCCTTTATGCATTCAAGCAAAAAAGTAACTGGAACGCCCATGTATTTCATCGCACACACTGCCAATGAATATCTCGAAACTGGTGTCATCGTGAAAATCTATTCTAAGTAGATACGCCTTGCAAACTCAGCGGCTACAACTCGTAAATTGCAATGTGTGCCGTGAAGTAATTAAGGTAATTCGTGAATTTTTGTTGATTAGTTGAATATGCTTTTCGATTTCGCACGCGAGTAACGACCGCCTCTTTGAAAAATCCAGTTCAAGGACTAGAATAATGGTTCATGCCACAGGCGATTTTTTTTTATTGTAGAAGTTAAAAATGATCACGGCCGGTATATATGCACGGCAAACACTATATATGTAGGAGCCGTGCCGTGCGACTTTCCATTATGCGGGGCTTTTAGAGCCACCGTCGCTTTCTATTCCTTCGTAACTGTTCCCGAATCGCCAGCGCATTGCTTTTAAACCGTTCCCGCTTTCAACTCGCTCGGGACAGCGCACCGATGCCACCTCCTCAAATATACAACCTTTCTCCTAAGTTGCGTCCTCAGAGAACAGGACAGCCACGTCTAAAGGTGCATGTGGGTTGGCAAGAGACGGCGAAATGTGGCCCCTGATCAGCGAAGCATAGACCTAAATTTAATGATCGATAAAGTCAATAAGAGCTGGGCGCTGCACATCTGCCGAATTCCCTCCTCCCCTTACCTCGCACGCACCGCTGTGCCTTTTCGGGCACAATGGTCCACACGCGCAGGAAATTCGGGGGCTTTTAAGGCCAAGCGCTGCAACCAACGACTCGGAAGGGCAAACAAGAGCAAGAGGACCGACAAAGTGCGTTGCGCGGCAACTTCGTAAAACTGTCAACAGGCACCTAGCTGTCGTCTCGGGAGAGCTAAGCACTCTTCACTCAGGAGGGCGTACTTCGAGTCAATCCTTGCCGTTCTTCTCTCTATCTCTCCTTCTTATCTATCTCTCTCTCCCTCTCTCTTTTACTTTTTCTTTTACCATTCGGCAAGTTAAAGCGAGTTCATAGCACCAGCTCAGGCATGCTGTGCGCATTTGTACCGAAGTGAGAGGTGCGGAGAAGCCTTAGTCGAAGGAAAAGAAAAACTGGCAGTTCCATTCAGTCAACATGTAAATCCCTATACGTTCATAGAGCAGTGCTTGCGCTACATTGGTCTGTATTAAACAGAGAGAGAGAAAAAAAAGCGCTGCCAATAGCGATGGCGAACATATTAACTATAAAGGCGACCGGACAATGACATTGTTCTTACAACGAAAACCTGCTCGTGCACTGATTGGAATCGCCATCTCGTTCGCTACATGAACGGGATTAGCCGCTACCCATACATTCTTGCGAGTGTCCACGCTGTGGCGTACTCGCGCAAACAGCCTCGTAAACCCATGTCAGATCTTTCACATTTTTTCTTGTTAATATTGACAAAAACGCTATCTACCAATTATGCGGCACAATTTTAAAAAAATGCGATTCCACGTAGCGCATTATGCTGTCAGCATCTGCGTACTGGGGTACAAGATTCGAAAGTGGCAAGTATTCAAATCGTTCGGATTTTTGAAACCGAAACAGGACGGTGTTTCGTTTGTACAACGGGGCTACTAAACGTCCCAGAAAAGAGAAAGAAAAAAAAGAGAAAGAAAGAAAGAAGGAAAGAAATAAACTAAGAAACAAAGACTTGAGCAAATAAAAAGAAAAGAAACTGTACCACTTCAAAGGGCATATGGTTCTCTGATTTTCGCGTTGAGTTAGTGCCATTTGAACAAAATACAAAGTGGGGCTCTTTGGCTAAACACTGAAGTTAAAGTCCACGCAGGACTAGAGCACGCACGGAAAAAGAAAAAGAAAGAAAATACAGAAAGAAAAAGTTGCGCTATTTTTCAGAGTTAGAGAAAGTGAACCCTACTTATTTTTTCTTACAATGGTAAGGACACGACAACGACCATTGTTATGACGTTCACATTGGCACGGTAAGTAGTCAAGGGGCGGCAGGCTGCAGGCTGAAGCCATTACCTTGTATGACACGTGACGCCGTGAAAGTAAGGTAAGTGCGGTTAATCCCGCGCACTGGAATCGAACCGTTAGATGGGATGCGCGCACTGTCCATGGAGCGCTACGAACCGGTGACATCAGCCGTGCAGACAGAGCAGAACACGCTCCCCTCCATTGCCACGAGAAAAAAAAAAAAAGCGAGAAACACGATAGAAGAACCAAAAAAAAAAAAAAGGAAAAAGAACAGCTCTAGCCAACTTCAAGTGGCGAAAAATATCAACCACTCCTACCGCTTGTATTACGAATACCGTAATACGTTCTCCTTTATTGCCAATGGAGGGAAAACACTATTTATACAGAGTATACAGTTGTCGTGAACAACAGCACTATCACTATGTACCTCGCTAAGGTTGTGCAGTGGTACGGAACCTATATGACTGGTTTCAACTATTCCAGGATCAACACCTGAATGATCTGCATATTCCTTATTCCATCGTTGGCTATGGTCATCAGGCAGCATTTAAGGGATTGGCCAATCAAAGGACGGTTCTAACGGTCGAACGGGCACGAGTTCCTGCGGCTGGTTGAAGCCGACCATATATATAGCCCCTGTAAACATGCACGGTATTATTTGGCCAGTGCGTATACAGGCAGCAATGAACAGCCAAAAAAGGCTACGCTCTCTTGCAGTGACGGGCGCACGCCGTTTCTTGACGCTCGCCGGGTAAACCTACATGAACGAAGATGACGCGAATGACCCGCGTTATATACCCAGAACTGTGGAACCGTGTAGTTTGTCAAGCAGGCTTCCAGGAAGCCTGTTCTTACAACGACCCTTCCCCAACGCAAGGAAACGGTCGCTATTTAGCATCTATCTAGTGTCGCTAGATCTAGGTCGCTATCTAGTATCTATCTAGTATGACGAAAGGTGAAACGAAGGCCCGAAGTAAAACAAACTCGCAGCGAACTGAAGCTCGCGACGGCGGAGCTAAGAAGATTAAGGACAAGAGAGAGAGAGAATAAACTTTAATGAAAAGGATGGCTCAGTGGTAAGGACGAGAAAATATCGATTCCAAATTCTCAAAGCACCCGCTATTGTTACAGAAGCAGCATTGAAAAAAAAAAAAAAAAAACAACAACCGATGCTAATGAATCGGTCACGACGAGTGCTCTCTTTTTCCTGAAGCCATCGATAGGCTTCATCATCGGATTGAGTCCATGCAAAGCGCAGATCACTCAGCTACCATACACTGCATTAGATATGTAGTCAACATTCGAGACAAAGGCAACTGAGTATTAGGTACAAAGGAAAACCACGTGACAGCCACTGCAGTTACAGTTCGTAGCGCAGCGTCACAAGAAAGACGGGCAAAAAGAACACAGCACACGTGTGCTAGACGACCAATATGTAGCCTTACTTTCAACCAAACGTACATGCACAAGATAGTTACCTCCGCGTGACATCCCCGAATCATCTCCATAGAAAAGCTGTTTTATTAACGTAAATGCTAGCCTTTCTGACGTGGTGATTACTGCGTACCGCTTTGCATAACTACATTGTATAAATAATGCTCATTGAATAACGAAGACGTATATACACAAACACTGATTTGTCCCTTCATTACTGACGATACTTCAGCAACTGCCGGATCAACTAACAAGCGTCTTATAGTTCGGCCGACCTGTAAAACTGATCTGCGTGTATAAAAGGCAACAATAAAGCTGTTTTGCCTTGTATTACATTTCAGTGCACAGAAATGTTATTCTATAGTCTTTTATTGTATTGTAGATCACAATGACCACGTGCGGCGCCGTCTTTTCCTTGCCGGTTCTCGTGGCCTTACGCAACCAAGACCCAAATATCCACAATTGCGAATCCAATACAAGGGGGTGGGGGGTGGGGGGGGGGGCACATATTACGAAAGTAGGACCACTCTAGGACCACTGAGACGTTATTCGCTCCGTCTAAGATGCGCGGCCACTTTCGCAGCGTCAAACCAATGCCCACGTTTTTGCCGTTCTCGCCAACATCCTGCTGAAGGCCGACGTCCATCGCTCATTCCATTAGGGCCACTTGAAGCCCGCAGCGACGGTCGATCACCGAAAATATGTCCTCGGACGACGTCTCGCTTTCTTACAGGCACTACGCGAGTTCTTTCTTCCTTCGCACGAAGGCCAAACGAGGGCAAGATTAACAAAAGCAACGTACAACAACAACAACAAAAGTACCTAAACGACAACGAAGAAGATGAACGGAGCGTGGCAAGTGCAACAGTAAAGACGTACAGAGGTACGAAGAAGACAAGAGTAAGAGCGGACACACACGCGGCGGAGAGAACACACACGAAAGAACTGGAGCAGTAAAGGAAGCCTGGGGTAGGCCACGCCCGTGTCGGGACCCCCAGCGGACACGGGCTCAACAAGCAGATCGATGCCGAAAGCGGGGACGTCCAGGCACACGCTAAGGAAGCGAGAGGAGGGCGGGCGGAGCGGGGGAAAACGAGGACACGGCACCCAGGGCCACGGGGACAAGAGAACTTCCCAAGACAATCTGCCTCGCCTTCGCTGTAAGACTCGCGTGTAACGTGGGAAAAGCCGCCCTTCTTAAGCGTTTACGACCGTTTGCCGTATACTGATGCATGGAGCGAAACTTTTCCCAGAGTTTCTCGCTTACCTGAGGCCCATGTACAATTCACTTAAACAAAAATAATTTGGTAAACGCGTATCTAACATATATACAGATCTCTTCGCGCACATACATGCAGGTGTACGTCTCGAGTTTGCTTTCACCTTTCGCAGTAGAGCGAGAAAGGTCTCCTTTCCAGCCTGGCACTTCAAAACACCAAAGCGTTTTACAAATCTGTCGACTACGGCGTAACTACACTCGTTTTCTTGTGTCTTCCGTCCCATCGTTTGGTGCAAGAAACGACTTAGGCAACACTTTCAATTAATTTTTGTTTCATTTTATTACCATAGCGAGATCACACAGACAGTGGCTGAACTCATGGCCTCAACGGTTAGTTCGGGGTCCACTACAAAATACGCATAAACACGACTGACTTCGCAATAATAAATCACTTCAATACGATGAAGCTTTAAGCAGGTTGCAGTGCGAAAGTACGAATTACACAGTTCTCAAACTCGCAGACCTAGAAAAGTAAGCGCGCAAAAGGCAAATTTTCGACACTGTAAAAGCTCAAACAAATAACATTAGGATATGGTTAACGAAAAAACCTTTCTAGACAGTCAAAAATAATTTACGGGTATTTCGTTTCGTACAGCGGCTCTCTGTAAGTCTCAATCGATACACAATGTGACATGTAACTAAGCTAAGTTAGTTACGCACTGCAGCAATTGTTTCGCGTGCTGGGCTAAAGCAGGTGAAATTTGTGCTTGTTAGGGACAGCGAGGGGTGTAGCATCTCCACCCGCGAGAACACCGCGAGGCACTCAAGGCAAGCGCCTGAACTACACAGTGGCGGAAGCACTGGAGCCGCATTTTACGCGGATTCATCTCTGTTAATCTATTCCACCAAGTGGGCCAGTCACGGTGATAGCTGGGGGCGCGGCTTCGTGCCAGCTAGACGAAAGGCAAAAAGAAAAAAAAATTGAAATGAAGATTTACAAAAGTGCGACCACTGTTCCTGGAGAAAAACAAGCAAAACAAACAAGAAACGAACGAACAACAAGAAAAAAGAACGAGAGAATCGACGTTCGGCACTTTGATCTCTCCTTCAAGTTTGAAAAACAAAAATAAATATCAGCTCAATGCAGCACTGCCCAAAGACATGTCCGGCCAGCCACCCACGGTCGTTGTCAATATCGTTTATATTACTTTTGATGATTACTTTTTTCTTGCGTGGTAATTCTCTTAGCGGCAATTATGGCTCGGCCATGTCGCAGATCGCCAGTTATAAATGCGAACGACGAAACAGCTTTGAAATCGTAACAGGTCAAGCAACCTCTTAATGTGCACGCAGCACGTGCAAACAGACCGTTCGTGCGCGAAGAAACGTGAAAGGTAAGACGTACTGGAAGTTGAAACAACGTTTCTCGATGAAACAGTCTCCGCACACATGCGCCCGCGGACAGATTCAAGATAAATAAAACGATTGCCACATACACACACAAACGCTGTAAAAATAAGCTAATAAAGGCAAGCGACGCAGGAATGCCGGCGTCGGCGTTTAAACGGTCGTAAAGCCGCTCGTATGGGATGAAGCGACCGCTCCTTTTGTGGCACCGCGCGGAGCACTCGCAAGAGAACAACGCGACGGGCACCCGACCGTGTGAAGCCGAGCAGAGGCGAGGGAAAGACGAGATGACGGCTAGAGAGACATACAGCACTTAAAAACACGTACTTACGAAAAAGAACAAGCGGACACATGCAAAATAGCGACGCTTCTGCAGCTAGCCATATACGAACTTTCATCAGCGGTTCACGGTCTTTCTCTCTATTGTTAGTGAGTGCTTTCCTTATACACCAGCCTTTACTTAGAGGGTGGGACTCCTGTTCAGAAACTCAGCTTCATTTTTCAGTAGAAAGGAAAAAAGAAAGAAAAGAAAAGCAAGCAAGGAATGACAAGCACAGACCCTGAAGCTCCGTGGTACAGTTTTCGTTTCTTAAGGAGCATCCTTGCGTGCATACGCGCCAGAGATACCACGAAAGGCCGGGGGTCTGCAGAACAATTTCACTTTTTAAAGAGGCGAAGGCGGCCGCACTGAAAGAGACCGCCCGGCTTCTGACAGCTACCGCACGTCCTCGGAGTTGCTCCGAGTATATATGCAGAGAGCGAGCCTCCGCGGAGAGAGTTGAAGACGCGGGAAGGGTCTTAGGCAGCACAGTAAGCGAAGCTGAGAGGAGTCAACAGGAGAGCTTAAAAGAAGTGCACCGAGAACACTGACTGGAGCACTAAACGTGAATAAGACAACGCTACACTTAACCTGAGCGCACTGATTAATAACGAAGGGAAATACACGCGCAGCGAAGCGAGACCTGAGGTGGCGGTGCGCGCGACGAGCCGTTTAATTAGTTCGGGTAATAAGCGCTGCGCTGTAATGTACGACGTTGTTAAACTTTAAAGAACGGGGAAAGTTAAAGAAGCAAGAAAAGAAGGGCCGCATTGACAGAAAGAGAGAGAGAAGACGGAGAGATAACACTACAGAGTCAAGATTGCGATTTGGGCTAGTTGGTTAATGTTTATGACGTAAATTCAGTGCGAAGCAACAAAGTACGGGAACAGAATATGCGTGCGTTTAAACGAAAGAACTACAAATACAGGCGCCAACTACAAGCTGAATACTACGGCATTGATCATGTCTAAGTGCCAGGATAGTCAACATAGAAGCCATTACTCTCCCTTCCTCCCCCTCCCAGAAAAAAAGAAAAAAGAAAAGAAATATGTGTATTAAGTTGAGCTAACCAGACGCTAAATACCATGTATATGCCTGAAGCTTTATTCGTACGGTTTGTCATTTAGTTAATGCTCATGGGAAGTGGTTTAAGAAACAAACTTTACAGCTTAGAAGAGCAGCCAACGCTGGAGTGTAGTAGGTTGCAATAGTTAAGAACTATAGTTTACGAAGTGGTTCTCTCCTACAGTATTGAACAAAAATATATGATATTCTTGATTTCTGTAAAAAACTCATCACCTACGTTTCCAAGCGCTTAGTAGCTGCAGTTTTTTTTCTTTTGATAATGTCGAACAGTGCGCACTGTTGCATCCATAGGGACAGAGATGGATAACGTTTTCGTTAACAAATGGTGCGATAAAGCTACACTTGTCACTTTGTTCATTTCATAGAGCTCGCTGCTGCTTACCTTTCTAAGTTCGCGTGCGAGTAGATGTGCGTGGAATATTTTTTTCGCCCTTCTTTGATATCTTGTGATGTATTAAGCCTGCAGTAATATGCCAAGCCTTTCACTTGGATAACCTCAAGAGGTAACACTAAAATTTCTCTCACTAGGGCACACGCACCTGTATACGTACCGGTTTATGTACGCGGTTTCCTTGTGATATATTCTTGGAATACTCAAGTTGTGTGCATGATGAATGGGCTATGCGGAGCAAATAACATAACAAGGTGTGAACGAGAGGCTATTGTCCTAGGCTAGTTGTCTGGCATAACGCAACACCAAATTTCTGAGCAGTATAGCTCAGAAAACCCAGAATGCAAAATATCATTTCTTTTTACTCACTGCTACTGTATGTTACCAACGTTTGAGTATCTGCAGCTAGTAAGGATAGCGTTACTAGTCTGGTAAACAAGGACCGCATATATGAACGTTCATTTTACGTCGTATTCATTACACCCTTAATTAATGGCGCATAATCGTCATACAGCAGATGACTGACTATATATTATAAAGAAATAAATATAAGGTAAGCGAGAACAACGTATCGCACAAAACAATGAGTATGTAGTTATTCACTTTTAGCTTACAGTTACTAACGTTTTACTAATTAAAAAAATTAATTTGACATGGAGGCGCACCGGCTAATACAGAACAGACTTTACTACTCAGTCGCAACTTCTAAATCAAAGCTATACTAAGCACGACGGTAATTTGGGCAAGTTGGAACAGTTCAGTCATGAAGCCGAACAGCTCACCACGCGTACGAGGAGCAGAATAAACACGAAGGGAATGGGGAAACTTGGTCCGCGACCGTTTCCTTCGTGTGTCTTCTGTGTATTGTTCGAGTGGTGCGCTATTCGCCATCATGGCTATATACTAACGCTCGAAAAGATAAAGAGTAGTGAAGAAGTCGCTGGTATATCTGGTTTACGACAGCAAGTTACGAGAGTCCAGCGCAAAAACAGACGAGACCCCTAAGGAGTTCAGACACATAAACGCGCCACGCGGCTGTCCCATTTATTTGCCTGTTCCTCCGTGGTCCTCCGTTATGCGCTGAAATGGCGTAATTTGAAGAGAAGCGTTTATACCATATAGCAGTAAGCAAAGCCGCGGCGCGGCATACGAATCATTATGAAGGCGCTTCTTTTGAGTCCAAGGAAATCGCTGCGGCCTCATTAACGAAACGCCGAGAGCAATAAGACTGGAGGAGCCACCGTTAGGCAGACACGTCAGCAGAATACGCAAAACTCCCTTAGATTATGTATAAACAGCGGACTGACTCAAGACATAAATCACAAACGTTCTGAGTCACGTAACTTCACTCAAACTCGCACCAACTCATACTTACTCAGGTTTTGAATTCACGCGTGGCTCCGAGTCTACAAACTATGGGGTTCGGAGACTGATTCTAAATCGGCTGATAACGTCCCGAAAGTGGGTGCAGAGTGGGTTAATTAAAAAAGGACACCGTGTAGTGGGGAGCTGTTGAGTAATTTTGAACGCCACCTGTCAGCGGAATAAGGCGGACACTCGCTCATACTGACTCACCAGTCATTTTGCAGACTGCGCACTCACTAATACGTGCATGCGCACTCACACTCGCCGGCCGTCACTCAGGGGCACTCAACATCACCGCCACCGAGTTTCGTTCGTACTCACGTTTACCAGCGTTCGTTCCCGTTAACATATTATACTGGCATCTGTACACGCACCCTTCGTCACTTACTAACACTGTACATATCTCAGGCCCGAGAAATGAGTGTGCAGCGAGAATGAGGCAGTCTACTAGTGAATTAGTATTGTTATGCATTGTTATGAATGAGTATAATGTTAGCCGCGCAAAACAAGAGACCCTATTTTGAGTTGATACGATCTTTGGGGTTAGTGTCGCTGTATAGTGTACATGCATTGTGTTCCACTCCACTAAATGCCTCGTACAGGGCTGACAGTTTTCGTACATTCATAAATAACAAATTTAAAAAAGTATGCCGAGTTATGCTACCAGAGGTCTTTAATTAACGCGCACACCCAAATCACGGTATATACACAAGCGTTTTTTGTCGCATTTAGCCCCCATCAGAATGCGGCTGCCGCAGCCGGGAGTCAAACCCGCGACCTCGTGCTCGTGGGTGGCACAACGCTATAGCCCCTGAGCCACTGTGGCTGGGAGTCCCTGAACCACCGTGGCTGGGAGTCTGAGCATGCGTGCACGAATAAGTTCACCGACCTTTGGAGACGGGCAGCTGCGCCGAACAACAGCGTTACAGAGCGAAACGAAAAACAGAGAAGCGCTACAGACAGCGCGCAATTGGAAAACTTTGTTGCCTGGCAACGAACCCACCATTCCGACCACGCGTCGTAGGCGACTCAAAAGCAAGAAGAGACATCCCGCATCCACGGCATGGCGAGACAGATGTCGCGCGACACGCTACGCCGACGACATGTCACTTCTGTCACTTTTGTAATCGAGAGATCGGAGGGACGTCAGCGACCGCGTCTGGAGGCACGTTGCAGATGTCGGCCGCAAGCCGATACCGAGGCGGTGGGTATCGCATAACTCCCCGGGGAGCGTTGCGTTACTGACATTCAGATTAGAGTGACAGCTAGCGCTCGCTTCACACGGGAACCGCTGGTCGGCGTGAATGCGAGCCCCGCTAATGAGCGCTTAGGGCACCGTCAACAGGAAACTATCACGCATAATGTGACAGTCGTTCTCGCCTTATACAGTCGTTCTCGCATTACATTTAAGTTAAATGCAGAGCGTATGACAAGTATTAACGGTGTGCCTTCGAGTTGCGCTCCCTCGTGCTACACCAACCGTTTCGAAACAGCGCCAACAAAGCAGCTGCCGCACACGAGATGTTTCTTTCAGCAACACGCACAAGCGGCAGTTCCATGGCTTGCACGTTGCGAACAACCCGTATAAATGTGTCCCCCTTTACAGTCGGCAACAACGAGATGTCACACAGAGACACACCACTACTTGTGTCCCATTCAATTGCGCCGATGCCACGTTTCCCTGTTCACGCAACAAACTGTGTAGCCCCTCTTTCTCAGCATTAGTAACAATGAGGCGGCCAGTACACGCCCTAAGCACTGTTATGCGGCTTTATGCTTACCGCCAAATGTATACGTGAGGTCTGAAAAGAAGACGAAAATCTTCTATAGGTGTATACCGGGCTTGCTCAATGCACGATGCCTGTCGCCCGATTTCGCGTATACTCGCTCATGATTGGAAAAAGTACACCGGTTACGCTTGAGCAACACTGCACCAATAAGACTGAACGAACCATGTTCAAAGGTCGATAAATGATCGGTTAAGCGCAGCTGTAAGGCTTTGTTAGGACTTTCATGAAAGAGGTGGAAGCGCGCGAACCGTAGTCTTTTCTTTTTCCCACAAGGATCATCCACACGCAGGACCTTTTTATCCGTCTCATGAAGCCACAGAGGATTCGCAATACCTTTAACGACAGCACGGAAGTAAAAAAGCTACGTTTCACGCCCGCGGTATGTCTCAGAAACACAAGGCAAGCGGCCACAGCGGTCCCTGCCCTGTCGTTCGTGCAGTCATGGATAAGCGAATGACACTTTAGTTTCACGTAGTTGATTTCCGCATTCCCGTGTCTTCGCGCTGTCACGCTCACGACCCCAACCACTTGACACTCATGTTGAAGCGTGCACTGCGCCTGCGTTGCAATCATCAGCGAGATGCGCATGAGAGCGAGCATGTGACAGAGAGATCACCGTCACGTGCACACTTCAAAGCGATGTCTATGGCAGCTGTACGCGCTGAAACTACTGCATGCCCTCATACTGCATGCATGCAGGTCACACGCACATACGTGCAGCCTCTCCAACGGACAAGACTATTCACTCTACTTCACTATATACTCTTCACGAAGCAGGGAGCTTGTATAGTGCGAAATTGCCTACGTGACTTATACCTTATCAGCGTTCTGACCATGTGCTATGCACGCGGATGACAGATGACATTCGTAGGTTTTCCACACGCGCAGATGAAGCCATATAGTATATAATACCGCGAGGCGGCACGTCACAATCGCATTTTCGAACGTCTCTAAATTTGTTTATCAAGGAAAGTGGATGACGGTATCGCCGTACGAGCACGCATCCGTCGCCCTCGCGCGCTTTTACTCGCACATACAGCATACGGCCAATAAGAGGGTTTTTTTTCTTTTTCTTTTTTTCTATTGCCGGACGCGACCATCGAAGAGTGAGCCCTTAACAGCTTCGCTGTAAAAAAACGATTTTGATCAGATACAAAGCGGGAAAATCAGCAAAACGAATAAAACAACGCGATCACAACCACTCTCCGGGGACGCGAGATTTGATATAGTCTACCGCCAGAATTACTCTCCAGAGGCGGACTGCACCAGTGTGCGCCGCATAGGAACCAAGAGCTTCAATCGCGCTCGCCTTGAAATCTAACAACCTCACATCGCGCGAGGTAACCACCACTGACACACACGCAAGTTGTTACGCTGCTGCACGCAACTACAGTAGAGGAGAGGCACAAAAGGTGCATCCACCTTATCGCGCGCTCGTCGGCGCGGCGCCATTAGCGATTGTTGCCCCCGCGTCGACCGGGGCCAGAGAGGGAACGCCGATGACAGCGTCACGCCCACACGCGTTTCAGCGGCTGGCGCCGACAGGCTAGACAGGAAACGAAAGAGTCGGGAAACGCGTCCTATAGCCCAACGCGCTACTGTGCAAACGTCAGAGCGACTCTCCGTGCGGCCGTGCACGCGACTAAACATGAAGACATGAACATGTATACTGACAAGCAGAAACGAGGAATCACGTAAGAAGCGTGTACGGAGGGTCGGGAGACGAATACGAGAACGAGAACTAAGAGGAATATTGTGCTCAAGGCCAGAGAGACCGGACCTCGTAGCTAGCAAAGGAAAGCAAGGGAGCGCTGTCACTGCAATGACTGTTGCGCTTCGACGTGAAGGGCGTTTAGGTCACGGATTGCTGACGTCGGCACGCGATCACGGCACACCGGTATCGAGTGCCGCGCGGCCTCGAGCGCTGGTGCGCGAACCAGGCTCTCTGTGCTAAGCCGCTGACGCGCGAAGTTTAGCCACAGCGAAGCCCAGCGCATCTCCACCTAATACGCAGAACAACTGTCAAGGAGGCACACATACTTATACGGCCCCGCACGACTGAAGCGTCATGCGGAGGATGCGCGATTCCGGAATAAAGGCGCGCACAACGCTCGAGTTGCATGGCCGGCGTAAAAACGATGCACACATATTTGCGCCATCGCAAAGACGGTCAAGTAGCCAGCGTAGTATGCAGGCGCAAGCAGCAAGAAAGAAATAAAAACGAAATAACAACCACGTCAAATGTGCCTCTGCGTAATCAGTGCGAACAGACCAACATCCAAGAGCGAAAATGAACACGAGACACCAAGCAGCGGGTGTGTATGAGAGAGAGAGAGAGAGAGAGAAAGGAGGAGGAGGAGACAGGCGTGTAACTCTAGTACGAGGAAGTCGCGGAGACGCGGCGCCAACGGATAAGCAATGCAGTCACGCGGCGCCAAGAGCCCGGATAATCAAATATAACGGGGGAAGCTCGAGAGGGCGCACGCAGAAGGGCACTGGCTTGGATATACGCGTGCGCTGCTGGCACAGGAAGCGCGAGACCGGCAACGACCGAAACCGCCGGCCGAACGCGTCGAGATCGCGACGCGGTCATTGCCGCGGGGCGAGAAGTAAACACAAGAGGCACTGCTGCCGTATATACGAACACAACGCCCGTGCGAGGCGATAGGAGGAAGCGACGAAACGCTACAGCGTAACAGGAGGGCAGCGTATACGGCGCCCTCGATGACGCGGAGACTGCAAACGAAATCATCAAGCGCGAGGCAATGAGGAGCAACAAAAAGAGAATCGCCTACCAAGAGAAAGAAACAGTTCCGTGCAATGCTGTGGGACAAGGAAATAAAGCAGACTATATAGAACACAGCTCGGCTCCCGAAACGGTCCCGGCTGCCTCGCTGACCCACTGAAGACGACTAAACAAATTTGTGAAGACTACACCGAAGGTAATAAGTGATGCAAGTTCTTGTCAACCTGAGGGTTTATTCCGTTAGAAAGGCACACATTGAAAGGCGGTGACCTCAATTCGATTACGTCGTACAAAGGTGTTACAACGACAGCGGCAATTACGTCACGAGCACCGTTAAAACGCCATTGAAGCTACGCAGAGCAGTAAAAAAAAAATTTTTTTTAATGCAAGCTGAAGACAAACGCCACTGCTTCTCCACACTACACGTAAAGGTCCAGCGCTTCGTTGAGAAAAAAAGAAGTAGCTTCGTGGGCACATGAAGCTAATATAACTACAAAGGCAAGCGGTTTCTTCTCACCAAGGGTAAGAAAGGGCGTGAAATCTTAACTTACAAAAGGTAGGAATGTTAGATACGGGTAAAATACCTCTAGCCCGCTGCTACTCTGGGCTCCTACTTAGCCCGATCCTAAACACGTCGGACAGCACTGAAAAAAAAAAAAAAACATAGAAAAGAAAAAAGCTACACACAGCTCCCACATTGATCTTCAACGACCCCATAAGATAATGTAGAGCTAATACGTCGACAAAGGCACCGTTGACCTCCGCGTACATGCCACCTTCTTCGTTGACTAACGTTACCGTCAAAGGGAAACTTAGCATCCACCTATGGGTGTCAGAAATTACGCCAGAGAGGCTAACGTAAAATGTTTGTTAAGTTAACGTAAACTTAAAGGGACACTAAAGCAAAACACAAAATTCAGTTTAGACGGATAAAGCGTTGATTTCAAAATAAAAGCTTGAATATTGGAAGACAAAATCATGGTCAAAATTTCATTTTTTTTTTATTTCGCGCCGAATCCCCAACGCCGTTACGTCAGGGTATTTAGGGTGCGTTGGCTCAGTAAACGTTTCCGAAACTCCCCATGTTCAATCTTTGGCTCCTATAGAACACAATGTAGGCTATCTTTACCGCTAATGAACAAACTAGGCCCTATAGAAGACGTTGCCGAGATCCATGACGTCACAGCATGCTGGTGCGGGAACTTCAAGCAGGCGTCGCCACCCGTCTTTCGGTTTTGCGCTTTTTCTGGCTTACCGAGCGTCTTATCGTGGTAAGAGTGGCGTTTTTGGCATTGTAGTAGGGGTAATTCACTAATACAGTAGAAGTCGTTTTTCTCTTCAGTGTCCCTTTAAAAAGCGAAGCACATAGTAGCGTTTTCGATACGCTGGCACAATTTTAAATTACAAATAAATCGGCAAACTAATCGCAAATTTCGTAATTACAACACTAGTTGGTTTTACTCCAGTAAGATTTCTGTTTTCTGTTTGTGCAAATGTATTCTCTATGGGCAGAAATAAAGTTGAGCACCTGCTAATTTTCTGCGATGTGGAACGGAGTTTGGGTTTGTGGGTTTACGGAGCAAAGGAAACTGAATGGGGAAGGACTCCCCATTCTGATGAGGAACCCGAATAAGTGCCCTTCGCGGCTTTGTTCATGGCTTCAGGCGGACGCCATGTCTCCGCAAGCCGAACCGCACGCGTGCGGTCTCGCGAACACTTGAGCACAAGTTTTCGGTTTACACTGTGTAGGGTTTACACTGCGTACACAGTGTAAAGCGAAATTTGTGCACACAAATGTGTCCGACATATAGAATTTTTTCGCACGATCGCACGCGTGCGGTGCGGCTTGCGGGCGCTGGGCGGCTCGAGCGTAACTCGGCCTTTACAAACCCGCGCACGTCCCCTCCGTTCCGTTCGATGACTATCCGCCTCGCGGTTTCTTGATACTAGGCGCTATTGAGCCCACAAATGGCTGCGAAGCACAACACGGCGGTGAAAGGGGGGGGGGGGGGGGGCGAATCCCGCCACGCGCCCGTCCCCAACGGTGGTCCGCAAAAGTGGGACGCTTCTGGGTACGGCACACGCGGCCAGCCGAGGGAGGAAGATGAGGACGAGAGTAAGCACGCGAAGAAGACAAACGGTTGCAAACGGCGCGAGTCGATGACGGCTGCGATCGCGGCGTCGCGAGAGAGAATCAAGCATTCCGCGCCTCCCTCCCAGCGCGCACTTCTGGATATATATACGGCGATCCGCTAAATAGAAACGCCAGGAAGAGAGGTGGGGCGGTAGCGCTAGCGCTCTGCCATGTTATCTTGCAGACACAGCACAGAAGAGGGGTGGTGTCTCGCTGGGTCCTGCTGGGCGTTTATACAATAAAATCAAAGCCCCTTTCTTGAAGAAAGATGGTTGAACGCGAAGCTTTCTCCCGTGCAAAGTGAATCAAAGTCCAAAGCCAACGACCACGCAACGAACCCAAGAAACGCTGAGCGACCCGATGACGCATGTGTGATTTGGTTGCTCGTTTAGGATTGTATTTTTTGAACGTTGAAGTTGAACGAAGACATATTTCGTTAAGTTGCACAGCCTTTATTTTAGATCACGTAGCCGTTGATTACACGCACACGCACACTTTCACGGACGACTCTACACTTGCACAGTATTGCCTTGTGATCGCTGTGGTAGACGGTCAGAGGCTCTGCCATTACCGATACACGGGATCGGCCTTACGGGCACGATCGCGCTCGCGCTTAGGCTCGCGTATGGCAGCCTCTTCTGCCGTGCGCTGCACCCGCGGCCTAACCATGGTGACGGCCGGGAACCGATTGTAAAATCCATAACGTGAAGTTGTAATTTCTGATAAAGGCTGTGACAATCTTGTGACAATACAGATCTTGCAAACACTGATGTAAAATGCGTCCTGTCAATATTTGGCGGATCATTCGATATAATCTTCAGCTGTATACAATATGCTTACAAATGTTGAAGAAATCTGCCCCTCCACGTGACGACTAAAGTACGCGAAGAAAAAAAAAAACATGCACGGGCAGATTACGATTTCGTTCTTTGCTGGATGAATGCGGTGTGGTTCTCCTCCTCAGCGGAATTGGCGGGAGGGTTCTCACAATTCATCAGCAACAGTAAATAATTTTTTTCCTTTTTCTAAATATCTAAGCCCCTTTCATACTCCAATCATCATCATCATTCTTTCTCCGTAGCAAGCCTTGCAGCCTCTTGTTGCGTATATATATATATATATATATATATATATATATATATATATATATATATATAAGAAAATCAGAAGCACAACTTCGCGGTTATCTTAGGTTTATTATTTTCCCAACAGTTTCGGTCGGTGGACCGACCTTTTTCAAGGGAACAAGGTCGGTCCTTGAAAAAGGTCGGTCCACCGACCGAAACTGTTGGGAAAATAATAAACCTAAGATAACCGCGAAGTTGTGCTTCTGATTTTCCTAAATACGCTTGGCCCATTGAAAAATCCAGTTACTCCTATATATATATATATATATATATATATATATATATATATATATATATATATATGTGTGTGTGTGTGTGTGTTCTGCAGATGTAATCTCTTTCTAAACCAAAAAGATTCTCACATTTTCATGCCTTTTTCTTCGACTGTGGTGTTTAGTGACCCTAAATACAGTTATCAAGGCACCTCTGGGGCGCCTTCTATTTACATGCAGCCAACCTATAGGCTTAAAATTCAGCCCATTCTATTAATTATTTTGTTTCTTTCAGACTTCTGATTACAGCGCCTCCTGGGCACAGAAGTGCAATTCACGGATACAGCACCGGCATCTTCTTCATCCGTTGTCTATGCAGCACAGCCACCTACACAGCGCTCCGAACGTCGCCTCTATGGCAACACATTCGCATGGCCTCGTTGTAGCAGCGAAAGGAGAACGTCGGTGAAGAGAGGATAGACAGTGATAATTTATTAGGCGAAAGGCAGAGACGTCGGCCGCAGCTAGATTGCTTCTCGCCTGCTACTCTACACAGGGGAAAAAAAGGAAAGGGGGGCCGGAAACGTGGCCAACGTACGCAAAACATGCAAAGCACAGATCGAGAATACGCGCGTAGTACACTGCATCAACCGACGACCACAAGTTGCGCAAAAAAGGGAAGAAAAGAAGAAAGACGGGAAAATCGGGAAGAAAAATCTGTCCCGCTTCACGGCGCCGCGTAGCGCAATCACTCACCTGGGTATACCATCGATCTGCAGCATTGATTTGGGGGGCGTTAAACCGAACAGATCGAGGAACAAGCATGATTCACGGTTTGTCTGTGCGTACGAGCGTGCACCTGCAGACTGGGAGCGGAGGGCCGCGACCACGAGAACGAAAAGAACAAACTTTTTTTTTTTTTTTCGAAATCCACACAATGCTGAAGCGCGCGCGCTCCCCAGAGCACGGTGCTCGATGACAGTACAGTGCCTCCGAGTCAAAGGAGAACGACGTATTACATAAAATCGAAACAAGCGACCAGACACAAAAGCAAAAAAAAAAAAAAGAATAGTAAAGCAGGGAGAAAAAAGGAATAGGGAAAAGAAGACGGGTATAGGGCCCAAGTCGAGGAGAGGGACAGAAAAGGTAATCGATTAAGGGAACGGGGGGAAAAGGGTTGGAGAAGGTGGGGGCAAGGGGGACTGCTGAAAAGCGGGACCCGCGAGTCAAGATTGAAAGTAGCGTTGCCTCCGGGGAGATTTCTCGTTTTACTCTCGCTCTCTTTTATGCTCTTTCCGGGGTCCTCGTCCCAGGGGACGGCCGAAGAACCTCACCGCCATCTCGAAATCACGGGGACCGAGTGTCGTGATTGAAAAAAGTTCCGCGCCGCGCACGTTCTTTCACGCACGAATCGCCGCGTTCGCGCGTCGAAAGCGTCGCGGACGCCTGACCGATTCCGCGCCGGTATTGCGATTAACGGCGTCATCGATTTTTTTACAGCAAGCTGTATATGGCTACCCCGGCAAATGTTCTGCGTCCTTGCGTGTACAAAAAGAAAAAAACTTTCGCCTTCAGACCTAGCGCGATTATGAGTTTCTGCGTAACAGAATTATGTCTTCTCGTATATGTTCAACTTACAATCCGATGCTATCATGTGTGCAGGGGTTGTGTGTAAGTCGTACTTTACAAATTTTGTGACGCACTTTGAGAAGCTGAATTAGTTCAATAACGCACTTGCTCCAGGCTCCGGGAGGGTCTATACTAGAATGAGGATATATATGCTGCGCTCCGACACACCTGCGAGCGCGCTTGACGAACATGTGCCCACGATGTACACCCGTGAGCAAAAGTATACGGACCATGGTTTGCTCGAAAAAGCAGATTTTTCCCTCTGCCTATGAACGCAACTTGAAATTGAGGACTGCACTCCAAACTTGGCATTGCGAACTTTTCAGTGTACTCATAAATTGCAGTTTATTCTTGGTAAATACGAAGAAATTCACTTTTTTCGACGACCCTGTGGTCCGTATACTTTTGCTCACGGGAGTACGTGTCTTTGATCAGTGGGCGCTCTGTCCGTTGCATCGGTCGCGCAGTGTGTGCTGCGACCGAAATCGACATCTGGGCAATACTGTGAAAATCTACAGTGACGTTCACTTCGCGAACGCGGGTTGGACGCCGCGAACGTGCACCGCGGCGTCGAAGCACCAAAGGAAATGGCGCGCACGAGGTCGTGGACGCTACATTGATCTCGGCGGTGCGACGCCTTGTGGTGGTGGCGCTTGTGTAACGTCGGCAACAGCTTCGCTGTACATTCACTTTCCCAGGGTGGAATGGCACTTTTTTAATGCTGTTGCTTGCCGCTTTGCTTTAATTTCGAACGTACCTTGGGTTGCAGAAGAGAACTAAAAAATTCAGAGCCCTTCGCCTGTCGAGGAAATGGGGGTAAGCGAAGCTTGTGGCAAGACGACGCTGTCGCAAGCGTTCCGCTTCGTTTGCCTATAAACTCTGGGTATAGGCGACTCTTCGCTGACGTTTGGCCTCAACATTGCGCTCCCGCAACTCAGGGTCCGCAACTCGGGGTTTCGCCTGGGCTTCGGAAGCCCGCACGGTAGAATCGGCACTTCGACGACGAGCCCTTTCCCGAGCGTGTTCGCCGCGCCGTAGCTCAAATGCAGCCTGCTCCTCGGCTGAACGCACCACGCGCTGCCTTCCCATCCGGCGGCGAAACTGATCTGAGGCGAGGGAGGCCGGGACGTAGCGCGCGCCAACCGCCTTTTCTTCCCTTTGCCTCCCCGCGACACACCAAATGACCCCGATTGGTCGCACGCGCCACGTGATCCGGCGTCGGCGCAGCTTTCCCCACACCTGCTTTCTTTATTCCTCTCTTTCGTTCTTCCTCCCTTTCGTCCTCTCTCTTTCCTTCCTGCCTGCTTTCTTTCCTTCCTTCTGTCTTTCTTTATTTCTTGTCCCCCGCTCATACCTGCATATCCAATGCGCGTGTGAGCCATAGTAGCTTTAGCGTTACATCGCTGGCGCAGGCTATAGCGTATACAAGCCTCGCTTGAAAATAAAACATCTATAAGATTCGCTCATCTGTCGGAAGCCGTGACAAAAGTTTCTTTTTTTCTCGGCATGGCACGGGAAGACGGCCACGCAAAACACGGACACAAGCAGAACGACAAACATTATTCTTGCCGTTTTCCGTGTTTTGCCCGCTACCCTTTCGGTACCATGAATCCCTCTATAGAGCAAGTCGACCATCCTTTTAACCTGTCTGTACTATTCGCCACGGTATAGCTCAGTGGTTATGGAGTTGCACTACTGAGTTCGAACACTCGCGCAATGCAACGCAAGAACACTCGTGTATCGTGCATTGAGTGCGCGTTAAAGAACTCCAGGCGGTCACAATTAATCCGGAGT
Organism: Dermacentor silvarum; assembly: GCF_013339745.2. Classification (NCBI taxonomy): domain Eukaryota; kingdom Metazoa; phylum Arthropoda; class Arachnida; order Ixodida; family Ixodidae; genus Dermacentor; species Dermacentor silvarum. Next base: position 140,300,309 of record NC_051156.1, read on the forward strand.
CCGCCACTCCGGCGTTCCTACTAATCAGATCGTGGTTTCGGCACGTAAAACTCCAGAACTAATTATTGTTTAACCTACCAACTTGCTCAACCTTCAATCGTTCTAACCTTGTCCCGCGTAGTTGGACATACTTTTTTTCATTCCGAGTCCTGACGGCTTGAAAAATCACCCCGCGCGATACGCAATATTCTTCCTCAGCACAATGCAACTGCTCGCAACGGCCGCCTTATCATTCTTTTCGGGTAGAAATAAACCGAGAAAAAGTAAAAATACGCGGGTGCTTAGGTTACAGAGACATCCAAAGACGTCGTCGTCATACTCGAGGGAAATGATTCAGTTTCAACTATGCACGCTCGCTTCGAGAAGGTAATTAAAGTACAAGCACACAGATCGCCTCGCTGAAGCGCATATACGCACGAGTGGCTTCGAACAAGGACGTCGTCGTCAGTGAAACATTACTCACGCGGCAAACGGAAAGCTTTCAAAACGACCTCTCCGTACAATCATACTTTCTCGTCGCTTGAAGACGAACAGACGCTGCAGCGATCACCGAGAAAATTACGACACTCGTCGTCCGCCGCGAGTCTGCTAAAACGTCTCAAGACGGGCAAGAATGTCGCTTCGAATGCAGCCAGCATGAGTCCGCGCAAAACAGAAATACCGCCGAGTCACATAACGCGCGAAGAACACGATCTTTCTGCTCAATCCCCGGGGACCTGACGTTCGAGCACGCTTCCAATTACTTCCACGAAAAAAAAAAAAGGCTTCCCTCGACGGACACTCGTTAATGCTTATTCTTCACAATCCGTCTTCGTAATCTCCGCCGAGATCGTCTTCGCTGAGAGCGACTATGAATTACCCCTCGAGAGGCAGGAACAAGGAGTTGAGGATCGAGCAGCCGTTCGCGCCATAACGTTAGACGCTTTTACTCGTGGGAACACGAAGCTACAAATGGCTTTCGGGAACTCTCGTTGGAAGTTACGCAACGATGTATTCGAAGAAGCACGTAAACCTCATTCCTCTCAACACTTAAGATGCCCAATTTCGAGGCGTCGGAGTTTAGCCACAGAAAGACTAACGCTTCAACTGGCCGGTAGCGCTGCGTTCGCTAGCGGGGATCCAAGGCTGCTATATAGGCAGGGAAAGACCACAAGAGAACGCACTCGTTAGCTCGGCTACTATGTGCATCGCGAGGGTGAGGAGTCGAAGCGAACAAATACTAATGGGTCACTCTTCAATGTTTGTTTTCGAGCGCGAAAGTTAGTCGTCAGCCTGTGGCCGCTGCCCAATGACCTTCGAAATTAGACACAGCATGGTTGCGTCAATGCGATCGCGGTGTCCTCGCAACGCCAAATGCGCCAGTGTGAAATGACCGGCGTGATGTAACGCCTTCTAACGATCCTATTAAGCGTGACTGCGACACTGCCGACGACAAGCAAGTCAGCAGTGCTCTACTTTAGCAGTGACTCATCAATGACGCCCAATTTGAGCGATGTAGTATGTATACGCCATGGTTTCATCATCAGCCTATATTTATGTCCACTGCAGGACGAAGGCCTCTCGCTGCGATCTCCAATTACCCCTGTCTTGCGCTAGCTGATTACAACAGCATGGCATGTTTACAGCTAAATAAAAACGAGGCCAATGAAAGAAATGTGTCACGCAGTAAATACCAACTAGGTCAAGTTCAAGTTCTTCTAAAGCACAGTATGTAGTACGGTCAGAGTCTCGCAGTCCCCACTCATTATGTGCCCTCTTAAGGGCAATATCGCTCGACCGCAACATATACGGTTCATTGATTCCACATGTACCAACGCTGGCGACCGCGGATTTTAAATACCTGCAATGCACATAGATAGAAAACCGGCTCCAGCGTAATTGCAATTGTAATTGAAGTAACTTACGCAGGGGTTCATAATCTGTTGCTGAAAATTGACGCAACTAGGAGCGCGGGACCTGACGCCATACCTAATATGTTATTAAAGAGGTGCTCGGAATAGAATGCCCGGTATCTTACAGTAATTTTCAACAAATCACTGCACACGTCAACCGTTCATCGAGCTTGGAAAATTGCTAGTGTCATCCCAGTGTTTAAATCTGGCGATAAACAACTAATAGCTAACTACAGACCGATATCTCTTATTTCCACTTGCTGCAAGCTTCTTGAGCACATTATTCATAAACACATGGTTCAGTATCTAACCTGTCACAGTCTGCTTTCCGAAAACCAGCACGGCTTTCGAACCGGTTTTTGTACTGTCACGCAGCTCATTCAATTTACGCACGACATAGCTTCTGCACTCAACAATCGCGATCAAATGGATGCAATCTTTATTGACTATTCGAAGGATTTTGACCTAGTCTGCCATAAAAAGCTTCTGTGTAAACTGCGTGCAATATTCTATGGGTCTAAATTACTAGACTGGATTACTGAGTACTTACAATTAAGAACTCAATTCGTCACTTTTAATCGCGCACAGTCTTAATCGCGCTTAATCAGTTACAGTCACGTCAGGTGTGCCTCAGGGTTCGGTGCTTGGACCTCTGTTATTTGTAATTTACATTAATGATGTAGTAAATGTTACTAGTAATACCGCCGTCAAGTTGCGTCTGTATGCTGATGACTGCGTCCTATACCGCACTGTTACCAATGCTAATGATCAACAGGAATTAAACAATGTTTTTTCATTGTTCTGCGAATGGAGTAACACTCGGCAAATGAAAATTAATTTCACTAAAACAGTCGCAATGACCTTTGGTAACAAAAAGAAGCCGCTACATTTCTCTTACAATGCTAATGGTAGTTACTTGTCCCACGTTAATGACTTCAAATACCTGGGTGTGATCTTTTCACATAACTTAAAATGGCATGCTCACATCACATCTCTGGGAAAGCAATTCGGAAACCTTGAACGAACTTTAAAAAACGCAACAAAGGAATGTAAACTAACTGCCTACAAATAGCTAGTTCTCCCGATGCTGGAATACGCGTCAACTGTTTGGTCCCCTCACTGTGCTTGTGACATTGACCTTTTGGAATCAGTTCAGAAAAAAGCAATCAGATTCATCTATGGTCGTTATGATCGAAACTTTTCACCCTCATCACATGCTCGCATCTTATCATTGCAGACCTTGAAACATAGGCGCACACGTGAAAGAATCATCTTGCTTCACAAGATTATTCACACGTCATCCGGTATTCAGGCTACCTTCTCTTTTAAATCTCCTAGCGCACGCGCAGCCCATCATAGCCATGCACTAAACATTGTTCCTTTCAGGACACATATTGACTGTTTTAAATTTTCTTTTTTTACGCACACAGTTGAAATATAGAACAAATTGGATGGTTCGCTACGCGCATTGCCTTTTGCAGAGTTCTTTGACCAATTATTCAACCATATCGCCTGTTAGTCTATTTGTATAATCTTAGTGTTTGTTCGTTTGTTTGTACTAAAATCTTGTACCCACTCCTGCTATGTCTCCAAATAGAGACAGCAGTATTTGTAAATAAATAAATAAAATAAAATGATGTCTGGTTCACTATCATACGAGTGTCTTCACTGCTCGGCCCAGAAGGTCGACGGCGAAGAAGCTTAGCTGCTGAAGGCACGTACCGGCTCTTTATCGCGAGAACAAGGGAAGCATTCAATACATGTGAAATCAAGATATGCAGAACTTTTAGAGCGCAATAATCAACCAAGTAAGGGTAAAAATAAATTAGATGGAGCGATTCGCTTCCTGTCGGAAGCACATTGGAACCAAGTAACGCACACGCGGAACACAGGAGCCCTCCTAATTATAAAACGAAAGGAGGGCGAATAACGAACTTGAAAGAAAGAAAGAAAGAAAGAAAGAAAGAAAGAAAGAAAGAAAGAAAGAAAGAAAGAAAGAAAGAAAGGAAGAAAGAAAGAAAGAAAGAAAGAGCACCGTCCAACGTAAGATTTGTGGTAGAAAGGACAGCTACGTGTCCACTTCGGCTCATTTCTTAGTTTGCTAATTCGTTGTGTGTTATTTCTAGTGTGAACTGGTGTGTTAGTGGTAAAACCGTCCTTCAGACACCAAATAAGCCACCTATGTGTCCATAAAGGCTAACATACTGTTTCGACAGTGCGAGTGCTTTCTTTTCCTTCTTTTTTCTTTCTTCTTTTTTTTTTATCTGGCATGTGCTACGCAATCCCTCTTTTTTTTTTCGCACTCTTGTGCGCTGCTTTTGCCTTTTTCATTTTGTTTTGTTTGTATCTTTTCTTTTCTTTCACGTTCAGCCAGCCTCCCTCGGCCATACAACCGCCCCGCCAACAGGTACACGAACAGGCGTCGGCGAGCCACCAGAATTGATGGCTTCCACTCGCCGAGCTGGCGGTCTGCGTAACAAAGTAGCGGGCCCACAAGCCACGCTATAAGCCAAGCCCCAACCGGAGGCCGGCCGCGCGTCCAAATAAATGACGGCCTAGCCGGAGGTTGTGCGCGGTGCTCGTTTTGCAATGAGCCCGGGCGCGTTCGCTCCTCTTAGCAGCAGGCGTCGTTGCACTGGAGAGGCCAACAAATCGAGCAAACTCCTTTCGCAAACACGCGCGCGCGCGCAACGCGGCTCTGCTCTCGAAACCGGAGTTAGCGTAAATCACAGAAGCATTAGGCGATTTTTCTGCTCCATCTCATTCTGCGCAAATGCTACGTTACCGCTCCGCCTCTCTCTCTCTCTCTCCCCCCTCCCCCCTTGAAATTCCTGTGTGTTGCCCAACGAAGCTCACCAGAGCGTATTTCCACGCGTCACACGGTGGAGGAGCCAGTGTTCTAGATTGGCTAACGCCATTCTGATCGCCGTAATCGCAATCGTTGCGGAGGCTGCAACGTCGGTTAGCCGCGGTTCGGTACGTTGACATCGGACCCGATAACTTCGGCCGCACGGCGTTAGCTCCCGAGGACGTTGACAGATAACCCGCTCGCCACTCGACCGCTGGAGACCATCTGTCGCGTGAAACTGGCCGAAACAAGATACCTTCACCACAACAGTCGCGAGCGCTGTGGCAAAAAACATCTTGCTTGACGATGCTAAAGTTGGAATCTCTTTGTTCGGCGATCGGTCCGGCTGTCTAACGAGCCGTTTATGAACCAAACTAACAGCAGATCGGCAGCCTACATCAAACGAAGCTGCGGGCTGACAGAGTGGGGTTTTCTGTGGAGTGACTTCGCGGCAGTGCATGGCTTAGAGAGGATATATTATAGCATGCCTCTATCCTTTGGATGGAATGCCGGCCGCGGAAGTCGGATTTAAGAAAACACTCGTGTACTTGGGTAATTAGGTTCATGTTGAAGTAACGCCAGGTAGTCAAACATGGATTTAGTTGCTTGCTGTGTAAGATTATATATGGCAAATAATTAGGTGACCAAGAGACTCTTCCCGACGACGTCCTTTGTAGCCCACGGTGCATCCTTTGGGCGTTACACCATGCCGGTTTTCACGAACTATAGTCATCGGCTGAGCTGGAACGCGTTTGGAAGCTTCGCAGAGTACGCAGCTTGTCGCTAACTGGTAAGCTTAAGAAGCATCTCCACCTCGAATGAAGCCAACTGCAGAGACAAAACGTCCGCTATCGTTCGAAGCCGAGCTCACCATACAGTTCGCTCAGTGGCTGCCGATCCGCAAACTCGCATTGTTTTAAAGTTTCGAAGATAAGGCAGGCACACCACGCACGGGCAGGCGGATAAGTGCGCATCACAAACGGTGGCCCTAATCTACGCGATTTTCCACAGGGACCCACCCCGAGTTCATTTCTCGCAGACTCATTCGGCACGACGAGCGAAACAGAACAAAGAAAAAACGCATTTCGGTCCTTTCTGAAACGGGAGTACAGGCGGCAGGAGTCAGTTTTCAAGACAACTCTCTCCCTCTATTTCCTTGCAGCCGGGACGCCGCTCTATCGCGACGCTTTCGCGTTGGCCTCGCAGCCCCGCTAATGCGAGCCGCGTGAAAGCCACTGATGAGCTTTTCGCGTCCTCGGCGCCTCCGCCACGCATTCCAACGGCCGCGAGCACATCCTTTACAGCAGTGAGAGGCGTGGCACGCCACACGCGAACGCAACATGAGCGTGTGAATGCTCTCGGATTTCGTTTCAATACAGTCGGCACACCCCCGAAGCGCTTTTAATAGCTCTTCTTTTCGCTGGAGAATCGTTCTGCAGATCGCGATTCTTGCATCATGCTGCGCTGTATGAAAAAAAAAAAAGAAAGAAAGACGTACAACCTAAAGTAGATACTTGAAACGGAAGTATTATTTTCACTAAAATGTAAACTGCAAGAGCTGGTCTTCTTTTAATTATGTTGTTCCACGCGACGCTTAACAGAACCTATACTTATCCCTCTACGAACATTTCCTGGCTTATCGAACTCCATTTGGCGTGTTTGCGATCGAATCGTCATGTCCACAGGTGCGGAACCGTGGCTTAGTTGAGCACAGCGCCGCAAAAGGAAACTTCTCAAAGCTAGCTCCAACGCGCAAGGACGACGATATACCCCGCGGTTAATATTTTCACTCTCTCGTTCTATCGTTCCCACTTTCTTTTTCTTTGCAAATTATAGATACAATAACTCCGCATGTGATTATCTGCATATAAGCGAAGAGAGGTAAGCGAGGCATTGCGGCGACCGCTTGCCGTGAATAAATTAGGGACACGAATAATTAATTCGCTCCCGCCGCCGTGATTCCCCATCTACACGCCTTAATCTGCACCCAGTGAGCACGCGCTACACACTGCACGCACGCACAAACATACGCGCACACGCAAACGCAGAGAGAGAGAGAGAGAGACCCACACACGCCACTTCAAGGTGCCCTTTCACAATTTTTCACCTGGAGCCCCCCATCCTCGTTAATTTTCTGTTCTGCGCGCCAGGGTTAAATGCTAAATGATTCTGCGGGCGGAAGCCAACGCTATTAGATATTCATGAGACACCGCGCTAGCGATACACCCGCGCCGGGGTGCACCGCACGAATGACAGACGGTGACCACGAGCGCATGCGTACAAAAAAAAAAAAAAAAAAAAAAAAACAAGCGCTGTATATAAAGCAAGCTAAGCACAAGCCAAGTAAAGAGAGTGATGCGACAGTTTGAATACTTTCGAGCTGCCGCGTGTGCAGGAACTCCCTTAAATTCAGTCGTTATTGAGAACGTCATTGAGAAAGCTTCATCAAGCAAACTGAGCATGAACAGATTTGTTTGCTTTTTTACGAGCAGTAGTGAAACTCAGTTTCGTCACAATCTCACATCCTAATAAAAAAAAAAATACGTTGAAAATGTGGTTTTACGTGCCAAAAAACGCGAACTGATCATGAGGCACGCCGTAGTGGGGGATTCCGGATTAATTTTGACCATCAGGGTATTTTTAACGTGCACCCAACGCACGCGACACGGGCGTTCTTGCATTGCGCCCCCATTGAAATGCGGTCGCCGCGACCGGGATTCGATGCGCCGACCTCCTGCTTAGCAGTGCTACACCATAGCCGCTTAGCCACCGCGGCGGGTACTAGCCTGTTCAATGCTAAAACAAGAAAATGCGTCGAAGCCAAAAGGCTAATGACCGCGAACGTCGCACTTAGCACTGACGGCTGAATTGTTCGCACCGTCCAGTAAGGCAGAGATGAAGGTGTTCTCGTTTTCTCCTTCGCGGGACTATACATGCAACCCGGCTGGTCGCTCGAGCAACGTAGGCGTATGTATTCGCTGCTATGCAATCGGTTCTTCACGTGCGCTAGAGATAAACCAACCGCGGCGAATGCGGCCGCTGACGTAACGCAAAAAGAGATAGATCCTACCTGGGGCGTTATTGTGTTCCGCCATATTGTGAAACCCCATCAGAGACGCCGTAGCAGCCCCGTGGGCCAATCGGAGATGACAATATGGCGGAATTTGACTTTGTCCAGAATAGCACCCCAGTTCCACAGCACTAGTGCCCGCCACCGCGGTATAGCTGAATGACTACAGAGTGCTCCGCACGGCCCATTTAATAAGTTGCGAGTTCGCTTGCCAGCCGCGACGAACACATTCCGATGAGAACGGTATGGCAAGTGTTACCGAGCAACAAGTTACAAGGTAAGCAAAACCAAAGGTGGCCAAAACTAATCCGGAGCACACTATATAGGGCGTCCCTCTTAGCCTCTGTGATGCCGCCAACACATACTAAGGGTCAACAGCTTCTCGGTATACGCTTGTTCCGAGTCACAAGAATCTCTCTGCACCTTCAAAGTGATTTGTGGAATCACGGTCGAGCAAGCTCTGGAAGAGATCACACGCGAGTCAACCCCTTACAAATCCAAATCCCACTGTATATATACTGTCGCAAGTTATATTATGCCAACCTGTTTTGATCTCGGCGGGAAAGATGGCGACAATACTGCCTTTCGTTATGTCACTGTCCCGTGTTTCATGCCGACCACGAACAAACATACCCAATAGCCGTTTAAATAAATAAACAAACAAACAAACAAACAAACAAACAAACAAACAAACAAACAAATATTTGCCACGGCTCTAAAATGGTGACCTCCACAGCCTGCTCCGCAAGAAAGAATGCCCCGGAACTTTGGCGCAGACTGCCGCTCTTCCTCTTTTAACGAACTGCCGCCACCGCTGCCGTTGCACGCGTGGCGCTCTGACATGTGGCCGCATTACCTCGCCATCTTCGACCGCGCTTTCTCTCAACCAAGTGCCCTACTGAGGACGCGCACGTGTGACCCCTTGGCAGGAACGCGTCAGCGGCGGAGGCAGCGACTCGGCATATATCCACTCAGCACAAAAGAGGGAATACATTGCGGCCGACAGTTGCACCGGCAACAAGACGCCGCCCTGCACGAGGGAACCCCGGTGTTTGCGCTCCGCTTCCCGAAATCCCATTAGTGCGACGACAGGCCAAGCACGAGCGCTCACCCCCGCCCACCTTCCCCCCCCGCCCCCCTTCCTTCCCTCCCTCCCTCCCTTCCTCCCTCCCTCCTCCTCCTCCTCCTTTTCTCGTCTAGTGTGTAGCTATTATGCGATTCTCCGGGGCCGCTTAGCTCCTGGGCACGCACAGATTCGTCGGGTTCGCTCGCTGCACGTGAGTGCACGCCAGCGTGCAAGCGTGCCCACTTTACAACGGACGACGTAGTATACAGTATACAAAAGTGAAGCCCCAGTCGCGATCGAGCTTGGGCAGAGAATGTTCGCAGCGCCCGTGCCTAAGATCAGCATTGCACAGTTTGTTTCGCACCGCCTGATCTCGCGTTACAGAGTCAAGCTTCGGTTTCTATAGACAGTGCGAGAAAGAGGCGTCCGTGTTATTACGCGACATGGGACACACACTTATCCGGATTGAAAAGAAGATGGAGAGGAAATCGGAAGCACGCCGGAAGTACGGCGACAAGTACAGCAGTAAGAAGCGTCGCGTGCGATATTCAGAACTACTCGGGACATCACACGATCAACGACATTCATGTGGCGTTCAAAACGAATGAAGGAAAGAATTGATCAATAAATTATGAAATTAATTATTTAATTAATACAATCGAGCCCGGCTATATCGAATCTGAAGTGGATCGATTTATAAAATCTGAAGTAATTCAATTTATAAAATAAAAATTTTATACAGAAATTTTCAAGGGGATTTTACAGCTGTTCTATACAAACAATAATTCGTTGTATGTGGGTTCGATATATATACGGGTTCGACTGTAACAGGTGGATGGACAAGGCTGGCACTTTAGTCTATGCCTGGGAGCTAGTGGAATTCGAGTATGGGAACGGATGGAAGGACCGCGGTAAAGTTCTTTTCAACCAAAACGCCCTGGGCGTCGCCATAATGCTCTCTTGGCTGTACTAATTGCACGTGAACCCCCTCGAAAAAGCACTGCAGACGCGGCCGCGCGTGCCTTTGTAGTCCCGCGACACAGTCCAGAGAGGAGGTTCTAGCCCTCCCCGATGAATACGTCTACAGACGGCGGTTAGTCAGCGGCCTACGTCCGAACAGCGAACAGGGCTCTTCGGCGAACGCCAGAAGCGAGTAGAGCAGACAGCACGCTTGTAGAGTACGTTCTGTTGCTCGGATGGAGACGTTGTTGCCTCGCATCATCGTCTTGCGTCTCTTTATGAGCCCGACACTCCCAGAATTAACAGCTGTCTGGCAGTGTGTTGTGTGGCTGTCGGGGCGCTGAGAGCTGAACTGCGTCGGAGTGTTCTTGGCCAATAATTCGGAAAAAAGTTCTCACGCTGGAAGTGCTTCCAAAATCCCAGACAATCATGGCGTCGGACATTATAGCTAAAGTGGTCGCTCAATAGCAAAACGGCATTTACTAAAGAAAATCTTTGTGAATTCGGTCCCTTATCTTCCCCTCTAGCACTGCTGACCGACGTTCAGTTGCCAGCCGCTCATGCGATGCCGTGATGCCAGTCAGCAATTTCCTGCCTTCCTACTCATTGTATAGTTTAATAATCAACCATCTACTACTTCTACTCTCAAGGTACTACAGAGAAATACAACTGCGCACGCGAACGACATCAATCTAGACGATCTGCCGCAGTTTTTCAGTTCATCACTGTGAAAAAACTTTTTTTTTTTCTTCTGGTCAATTCAAAGGAGGTTCGCGCTTTCTTTCTTTCTTTCTTTTTTTTTCTATGGCCCTCATTTCCGACGATCAACTCGCTCTGCGATGTACCACTTTTTTTCCTTCCCCCGACTAAGCCACAGATTCAAACGGATGTTCTAAAGCGCGGCCGATTCCTCCACCTACGCGTGACTACTGCCGCTGCGGTCCTGCGTTCAGCTATGCTTTATCCTCCGGAAGGTTCGCGTTCTCGTAATCCGCGCGCGATACAAGCGCTGGCTCAAGGATACAGCCTCTCCGCCGCGACGAGAGGAATACTCGTCGAGTGGAATGCGACACTCCATGCACGCAGCCCATGGAGTGTGACGAACTCAAAACAGATAACGGAAACCAAAAAATTAAAACTGTACTAGTATACATAGATGAAGGAAACCAACAGTTCGCTCGCAGTCGTCTTCAGTTGGACTATTTGTTGAAGTGAAATTAGTTAGCTAATAAAGTTTATCTATAGGCCTAATTTGAAATATTCGTTTTACGGCATAGTTCGCCTTTGAAAGTTGTAAGAGCACGACGCATATGGAAAACAAAAATGACGTGACCGCGTTCCTGCGCGCTATCTCATTCTCCTCATTCACCTAAGGTGTGCCACTTCATTCTTAAACTACAGTTCTCAGGTTACGATAAAACACCCGGTATACGTGCCCGGCGATGCTACGTTGGAAGTTCAGACGCGCTGCTTCGGTGGCCGCCTGGGCCCGACACGCCACGCGAAGGGCAAAGCTCTACACTGCGCCTCGAACTCGGCGCCCGTACCCTGCGAGCGGCACAACTTGGCCAGCGGAGCGTGTAACGAGAAGGCTTCGAAAGCCACGGAGCAGAGCGTCGCCCTCTCGGCGGCGCGGCCTCTTGGCTGCGCATACGCGCGCGCACGCACGAGCACACATGCACGCGCGGGCGCACGAAGCAGCAGCCGGCTGGCCGGAAAGCGCAGCTAATAAACAAACGGGCAGGGCATGCATAAAGACGCCCGCGGAAATTGGATGGCGCGCGCGGTGGCCCACCTTTGGACGCACTGCAGCAGAGTTCTAAGCTCGACCGACCGGGCAGTTTACTTTCTTTCTCTGAGCGACCGACGAAGTTTCGCGCATCGTCGGGCTCTTGCAAACCCACATAAAAAAAAAAAAGGAGGGGTTCTACTTCGCCGCTGTCAGTCTCGCGTGCATTAAGAGGACTGACAGCCTTTGACGTAGACCACTCAACTCTGTGCGGTGCAACTCTCAACTTACGGCGCTTCGTGCAGACTGTATATACAGCTTTTGACACCACGCATGGGGTTGATAAAACTGAGTAGTCGAATGTCACTGCATGGAAACACCGTTTCGACAAGGGGGGCTTATCTTTCGTCAAAGCCGTCGTACATTTTGCACAAGCGAGATCAGAATAAAATTTAAAAAGTTGAGCACTGGATATCAGCTGCGAAGGATGCAAGGAGTATATATAGATAACGCTAATCAAGGACCTTAAGCGATGACAATTAAAAAAAAAAACATGATGTGGGGACTCGAAAAGAAGGAGTGGGCACGCTTGCATACGAAACGCTAGCAACCTTGCAAATACAAAGCAGTCGAATGCGACACGCTTCCACATACACGCGGGCCTACCCCTCTTAAGGCTGTTTCGGGCCTCGTATACGTAATGAATACTTAATATAAGCTGTACATGCGGATTAGGAAGCATCAATATGATCTTGTGTATCGACTTCGTTAAATAACGTCAACCATTTCTGTTTAAAAACGAGGAAATGATTGATTGATTGATTGATTGATTGATTGATTGATTCATTCGTTCACTGATTGCCTCCCACTCTCATGTAATTATGGTCATTATGCAGGTACCCTTCGTATTAATTTCTACTATGGTGTTCTTTAATGCGAGAAGGCTTACGTTAAACAGACGTACTATCTGTCGTACAGGTTCCTAAGTAGGCCAAAGCAGCCACACCTGACACAACTGAGGCCACCCTGCTGCGCTGCGGCACCAGCGCTAGGCTAAACTGACCGTGTCTCGAGATGTCTAAGCCTCCGTGTACGCAGATAGCTGATCAACGCCCGCCAACACGACGTTGTCACACGAATTCATACATTGCTCGGCCTCGGGTGTTTGGCAAGGTTGATCCAAATGGTCGCGAAGCTTCGGGCGAAAAGCGGTCCAGAACGAATTGTCACCGGCATCTGCAAGGGTGGTTATGGGAGCAGCGATTGAAGCCCGACTATGTTTGGAGGGAATAAGCACTGGGAAAGAAAAAAAGCGCTTTTAATTAAAGCGATACACAGTTAGACTCATTCAACGAAAATAAAGTTCCTAATAAATTTTATATACGCTAGGCGAGAAAAGAACAGCTCTATTTTACTTGATCATTATCAATAAAAACTTTTTTCAGCGCCCACCGTAAGAGCACCAACCAATAGCGGCGGGCGTTGACGCCGCTATCACTTGCAATGCAATGCAGCTCTTGAAGTGGGCTGAAAGAGGCACTCATAAAGTTCACCTGTTACAATACGCCCCCCTGAAATGTTGTGTTGCTTTGCTTGTCGACGTTTGTCTGAATTTGGTGACGCGTGTAGTTTCATTGTTTCTTAACCTGTTCTGTCAAAAGTAGTGAGTTGCAACCGCAGATAATTGTTCACTTTAGTTGTTTTCCTGGGACAGTGCTGGCCGACGGGCTTGGCGTCCGACGAAAGAACGAGCACTCTACGCCCTAAGCGTTCGTCGGCCTCCAAACAAAGTATCTTATGCGCAAGGGTGCGGTTTCGACACCCGTATGGCTGAACTTTTCCTGCATCGGTTTCCGCGCTGAAAGCTCGAAACGCCCATCACGTCGAATGGCGAGGCATTTGAATATGCAGCTCTAATGGCAGGCCCCCGAAAACAAAATTCGCACCTTTGAGAACAAAATGACGTCACTTCTGTTTTTAACGGATACGGCGTCACATTATTTTTTTCTTCCGCCGGAAGTGTTCCCTCCTCACAAAGATGGCGCTAAGCCCCATGAGCCGCCGATGAGCCGCCATGTTTTGAACGTATCGGCTTCTATGGAAGCTTCGCTACCAGGTGTACTTACCTTGTGTTTGGCCTGCAGTAACTTTTGCGAAATGGTTAGCAGATCCCTATCTGCTAACCAGTAGCAGAACCGTCACGCAGTCAGAGCCACCACGGCAATAAGCAAGCTGCGCGCATGCACATAATACAGCGCGCCCAACGATCTCTATACCAAATGCCCGCACCCCCAAATAAACTTCCGCATTCAATATTGCTCCATCACCCGCGAACAATGCATGCGCGGATACGGTATGGCGGCAGCAGCAACGGAAGCAGCATCAACGGCAGGACAGAGTGAACGCAAAAGCACCTGCCTCGGGAATACGCCAGGGCACTGCAAAAACGCACAAAAAGGAGGTTAGTCGGCGGCACGCCTCAAAAACAAAGACGGCGATGCTGCGTTGGACCTTCCTCTCCCGCTGACGTACCTCATTACGGCGAGGCACATTTGTTCCGAGCCAGCTAACCCTTTATAGTACGACGACGCCGATGAAATATTTCTCCGCCCCTCCGCCCTTAATCGTCTCACGCGTGTAATGGGACTTCCTGCAACAAAACGAACGCCTCTACAACAAAAGCTAAACTTTCCTGCACGCTTGCGTCGCCGGCAGTGGCCACCTCTCATTGATGCTCTTCACTTGGCTGCTGCTTCTTGCCGTTCTTTTCTTTCTTTCTTTCTTTCTTTCTTTCTTTCTTTCTTTCTTTCTTTCTTTCTTTCTTTCTTTCTTTCTTTCTTTCTTTCTTGATCGCTTGCTTTCTTTCTCCGCGGTATTAGCAACCTGATCACCCGCGCTTCCGAGACTGCTTCGCGGGTCCTCACACGCTCCCAGGCGGTGCAAAAGTGCTTCGATAAGATCTCCAAACGAAAGATGGATCGGCGCGTACGTAATACGAAGTGAGCAGCTGAGATATGGTACGTGTTCCCTACGCACGCGCGAACCGAAGCCGTAAAGATTACGCGGAAGAGCGCGCCCCGCGAAATAAACGGCCGAGCGAAAAGCACGTATAGTTGCAGCGTGCTGCTTCGCCCCACTGGTGTATCCTGACGAGATACATGTTCCGACGCTTATGAATCAAGGCCAAGCCGCCAAATGCTTCAAGGCATCTTATAGTTGGTCAGATAACTGCAACAGCGCGAATGGTAAACGGCTGCAGCCTCGCTTATCACGCCTCGAGAACGAAGACTTCGAGCAGTTCTATTATAGTGTACTAGATTAGTATTCTATAGTACACTATAGTTAAGGTAAATACACCTGGTAGCGAAGCTTCCATAGAAGCCCATACGATCAAAACATGGCGGCTTATCGGCGGTTCATGGGGCTTAGCGCCATCTGTGTGAGGAGGGAACACTTCCGGCGGAACAAAAAAAGTTGTCGCAGTTTCACCCGAAAGGCGAAGCATCAATTGCGATAGCAAATTTGTAGAGAGCTATACGGAATAAGGATAGTAGTTTTATCAGCTGTACAAACTTGGACATGCAGCAGCACCGGCAACACACAGAACTGTTGTCGACGCCGTCGGCGTTTTGCCCGCGTTCGCACAAAACGCGCGCGGCGTTGGTGACTGTTGCAGGTGCCTCTGGGGGCGGCTCGGAGGTTTTCGACGAGATCAGAACGGGACACTCGTCGAGCAGCGTCGGAAGTCATTACCACCTTCTCACCGCCTCCTTTCCCTCCCCCCCCCCCCCCCACGGCCTTCCGCGTGTCTGAAGAAGTCGCGTTTGCTCTACATATATGGTGATTGTAAAGGAGGAAAGAGATGCTTAATTCTGCAGGCTTTAAGGGAGCACGGCGCAGAACGCGCGTTTGTTCTCCGCCTTGCGTTCACTCCCCGTGAAAGCGCGCGTCCCTCGCGCCCTTTCACTCACACATACAGCGTTCGGCGGCGCGCGGCGACGATTTCATCTCCATTGACGTCATACGGAACCTCACGGCGACGGCGACGCCGACGGCAGAAATCTGCTTTGGAGTGTCCATATAATTGCTATCGCAATAAAAATAATTTGACGTCATATCCGTTAAAAACAGAAGTGACGTCATTTTGTTCTCATATGGCGCGAAATTTGTATTCGGAGGCCTGCCATTAAAGCTGTATATTCAAATGCCCCGCCATTCGAGTTGATGGGCGTTCCGAAATTTCAGCGCGGAAAGCTACGCAGGAAAAGGTCAGCCGTACGGGTGCCGAAATCGCATCGCTGCAGAGAACATACTTTCTTTGGAGGCCGACGAACGCTTTGGGCGTAGATTGCGTAGAGTGCTCGTCCTTTCGTCGGACGCCAAGCACGTCGTCCAGCGCTGTCGAACGAAAACAACTAAAGTAAACAAGTATCTGACGGTCGCAACTGACTACTTTTGACTGCACAGGTTAAGAAACAATAAAACTACACGCGTCACCTATTTCAGACAAACGTCGACATGCAACACAAGACAACATGTGAGGGGGGCGTATTGTAACAGGTTAACTTTACGAGCGCGCCTTTCCACGCACTCCAAGAGTTGCATGGCATTGCAAGTGATAGCGGCGCCAACGCCCGCCGCTATCGATGGGCGCTCTCACGGTGGGCGCTGAAAAAAAGGTATTTATTGATAATGATCTAGTAAAATAGAGTTGTATCCTTTCTCGCCATGCGTATATAAAATGAATTAGGAATTTTATTTTCGTTGAATGAATCTAACTGCGTCTCGCTTTAATTAAAAGGCGCTTTTTTCTTTCCCAGTGTTTATTCCCTCCAAACATAGTCGCGCTTCAATCGCTGCTCCCATAACCACCCTTGCTGATGTCGGTGACAATTGGTTCTGAACCGCTTTTCGCAGGAAGCTTCGCGATCGACCTATGTGGATCGAACTTGTGTACACGACGACAGCGCCGCCGCTCCTCCGTGATATCACGCTTTCACACTTCTTTATCGCCAGCGCTTATCAGAAACCGGCATGCCAGGGTATCTGTATCTGCAATCGTACCTATATCGCAATACATATACTTATCAATGTTTATGCTTATTGTATATGTACGTCTGCTTTCTGTCTAATGTGTTTCTATTGAACCATTTATTTATTTATTATTTCCTCGTTGCGTGCGTGCGTGCGTGCGTGCGTGCGTGCGTGTGCGTGCGTGTGTGTGTGTGTTTCTATCATTGTTAAATTGACCCTCCTTTTTGCAGCAGCACTTACCAGCATGCATTGACGACGAACGAGAGATCTACCAGGTCCACCTTGCCAAAGCGTGCACTTGCGCGCTGCGTCACCATCTCTGGTATAATGTTTTTATATTCATGGCGCGCTCCCAGACCGCGGGGACATCGCTCTCAACCCTCTCCCACACGGTGACGAGCACCGTGGGGAATAGAGCCGTACCGGACGTAGAAATAAAACGGCACAATTTCCGCGTTTCTTCATCTATTTCTACCTTATTCTGGCCTCGAGCATCACGTTCAACTAGAGGCAATTCACTATACGGGTACGAGACGTCCTCGTCGGGGCATTTCACCGGAGTGCTACACGCATAAACCTGCAAGCGACGGAGCTGGGACACGGACGGGATGGAAGTAACGACAGGAAGATGGAGAGAAATAAAGATTCAAGTAACAGTTTCTACCCCCCCCCCCCCCCCACCCTTTCAAGCAAGCAAGCAAGCATGAAAGAAAGAAAGAAAGAAAGAAAGAAAGAAAGAAAGAAAGAAAGAAAGAAAGAAAGAAAGAAAGAAAGAAAGAAAGAAAGATCTACGGGAAGACACGGAATGCAGGAACGACAAATGGAAGGCAGACTTCCAATTTGCCGAAGAGGCGAATTGTCATCCACGTGCCCCTGCTTTCTCTCTCTCCATCTGTCCGAAACGCGCAACGCGCGACGGCGCACGCGACCCGTAGGTGCACTTGTCTTTCGAATAACGCTCCGCCGGTTATAAAGAATGGCAATGCTGCGGACGGCGTATCACCATGCAAGAACGAGCGACGCAGAAAGGGTAATGCACGATAGGAAAAAAAATCATAAAAAGACCAGCAAACAGGGAGACAGAAAGAGAGGCGAAACTGCCGGCCCCAAACGACGGCGCATATCACTCGCCTCTCCGAACTCATCGCTCGCACCAAACGACGCCGAAGAGAAACGTGGGCGCACGACCGACAACCTAATATAGACGCAGTTTCATTATAATATCGGGGACTCCTTTCCCAAACATCGTGTATACGTAAAAGTAGGGAGCCTACATGCAAGCGCTGTTTTAAAACAGCGCTTGCATGTAGGCTCCCTACGTAAAAGCATTCCGCAGAGCCCTCTCGCGAGCGAAACGCCAGCGTTATTTCGCGAACACTTGCGGGACCCTCACTCCTTCCTGCATGCTCCCTGCTTCTTCGGGCGCGTAACTGCAACGGCTTTCCCGTAGGCTACGTACGCGTTGAAAGGAAGCAATGTGCCAGGGCTATATAGCTAGACCGAGGAAAGAGCAAGCATGGCTGCAGGAATGGAAGTGACACGCGTGTCCCTTCACAGCGGGAGCACGTTTCCAAAAACATAATAATGATGAGGGCTGGAGGAGGAGGAGGATGAGGAAGGAAGATGAGGAGGAGAATAAGTTGAGCTTCCAAAACTTTTCTTTTTTTCTACACACGGGCGCTGAAAGAAGCAACATCGAAGCCGCAACGATGCCGCACGTGGCTAACGCCCGCGGAGCCTCTATCGGAAAGGGACTTTCGCTTACAGGCTACACAAGAGTCCCGCGAGGCTCGTCCTGCTTCGAGAAGGCGAAGAATAACGGGAATGCCAAGTAGTGAAACGGCCTGCCCGCGGGCCACGGTATTCCCGAATGCGCGATCGATCGGTAAGCAAGAAAGACCAGACGGAAGCAACTGAGAAATATCGAAAGCGCTATTGTTTTCCCACTGAGCGTTCCCTTGACTTTATTTCTTTTCTTCTTGTTCGTACTTCTACTTATTTTCTATTCCTGTTCGGTTATCCTGTAAGTAACAAAAAAAAATGAAAAAGAAAGCAGTCTTTCGCTTCGGTTCGGATGGGAGAGTGAGCCACGTCGAAGCCCTGGCCGTTTCTGGGACCGCGAATTCAGAAAGCTTTTTTTTCCGTTCGTAAGTGGCCCGTGCCAGTGGCCGGCGGCGGTCTTCGCTAATTATATGTCCAGCGTCAGCATTGGCCGAAGTTTTCATCTTACTAACAATTCTAGCTTAAGATCTTTTCGTGAATAACATACGGACCGAGGTGTTCGCGAGTTCCGGGCCCCGCATCCTCTCGCCGCAAAGCTGTCTCGCCGGCGAATGCTCCGCAAACCTTCTTTGCGGAAAACAGCTGGTGCTTACAATTAAGCGAGCGTAGAAATACAGGCGAAAGCTACAGAGAGCCGGCCGTGTGTAAGTGGGAAAACCGGCCGAGAGCGTCGCCATAGGAAAATTATAAGCAGAAAATAAGCGTTAACCGCAAGGGACAGTGGGATCCCGTGCAGAGACTATTGGCTTTTAGGTAATTCCACGACTCTTAACTGGAGAACATGATTTACTAATATAGTGGTACAACTACACGGAGCCAAACAGACAATGAAGGCGAGGAAAGCATTTCAATTAACATTTAGAAATGACAAAGAGAAAGGGAATATGAGAGTGGACGAAAAGGAAACTTGCCACCGGCGGGAAACGAACCCAAATCTCATTCGTGTATATATACTATAGATATGTGCCGTGGGAATTAAATTTCCGATCTCTTCCTTCTTTTTCTTTTTTTGGATTCATTGGCCTTAGTATATGCCTTAAATATATTGCAAGTTAGTAGCCCCAGCAAAGAATATTTAATTCCGTTTCTCTCTATAGCAGCGGCGACACGATTCGATGAACTGTAACCTCAGAAGTATATGCACTCTCGTAGTCAGCTTATGGCGCTACGGGAGTGCAATTCGTTTCGTAGCGTCCCTACTGCCGAGCTCCTGACGCCGACAGCGAGGGCGCCGCCATATCGCGAGAGCCAATGACAAAGAATAACTAAGACATAACGGAGAATGAAAACAATCGTTATAGTAAACACGGCCCCAGCATATGTATCTGCCACATACGGAAGAACCTGCATTGTCGGCGCGACGTACGCGCATTTCGGCCCTGTTCTCGCGCCGTTTGATCAATCTATGAAGCCGTGCAAGCTCGCCAAACCTTTTAGTTCTCGTAGGCGCAACTTAATAGAGATGTTGCCTCAACTTCCGCCCCCGGCGCGCTGGATTCGATAAAATGCAACGCAACGGTATATAGAATAGGACCTACCTGCACGGTCATCCAACCATATATAGGTAAAGTTGACTCGACTACTGAACCCACTTCCGGATTCCTTCGACGCGTCAACTATATATTGACCAACGAGTCAATACCGTACAGGGTCGTTTTCTTAAGTTCACGAAGTTTCGATCGCCCACGAGATAAATATTTAAAGAAAGACAGAGAGAGAGAGAGAGAGAGGACGTCGAACAGGCGCCTCCACGTATGCAACGCCTTTTTAGGAGGAATCACTTGGAGCGATTCCGCGGAAGAGGGGGGGGGGGGGGGGGGAGGACAAGGCGGCCGGACAGCTGCTTTGCGGTTTATGAACGAAAGGAAGGGAAAAAATATAGCATAGCGCAAGTAATTTAGTCTTCACCAAAGAGCCTAAAAAAATCACTCGTAAAAAAACTCGCAGTTTCGCCCGGAAGGCGAAGCATGGATTACGATATCAAATTAACAAAGAGTCATAGGAAGTAAGGATAGTACTTTTATCGGCCGTATCAACTTGTAAACATTCGCTTGCTAACCAAATTAACAAGCATGATGTCAGCGCTGCACCGCAAAAAATGAACACATCATACGCGATGACCGCGGACACCCTTTGTCAAAACGCTGGCGTGAGGAAACGCGGCAACAGCAGCGAGCGAAATTAAGGGCAAGATATAGCCCGGCGCAACGCGCGCGCGGCCACGCGCGGCGCGGTTAAGCAACGCCGGTGAAAAGTGCACAATCTACAGTCCGGCGTCACGGCGTAGCCGGCGTGCCCAGCTGCGTCTGGCGCGCTCAGCGCCGCCGGCGCGGAGATAGAACATGTTCTATTGACCCTTTTCGCGGCGATCCGATGGGCGCTGCCATGTTTGATCACGTGGTGACGCGTCCATTGCTTGCCTCAACTGCCTCCGTTGGCTCCTTGTTTACAATGGAAGTGTATGACGCCGGCGCGGCTTAGAAAACCTCTGTTTTCGGAGATATCGTATACGGTGACTAGGTGGACGACACGAAGCTTTGATCACAGCTTCAGAGAAAATGCGAAAGCGCTTTCGGAGCTGATTAAGATATGTCCAAAGGGGGCAAGCAGCGTATATGGTGCTTGTTCTAAAAGTGGGGCTAAATGTGTATTCCAAGCTAGCCAAGCTTTCCGATTATTAATTCAGTCAGGATTAGTGTGTTTGCTCTTTGTTCTTTATTCGGAAAATATTTTGAAGCAGTGGCTTCTCAGTTTCTGACTCAGTGAAGTTTCTCGGTGCGGCCACTATCTGATTATTTTCTGCCTAATCGCTCGCGGGTGTGCTCAGTTCCGATAGATTTGTTCTTGCTGCGCACAAGGTTTGCAACGTAGCTGTTTGGTACATTGTAATACCTTGTAGCAAATATATATTACAGCTAGTAACTCGCTTACTCTTGTGGACCAGTCACGAAATATTCAGCTTCGACCATTCGTGCGCCATAGGTGTAGTCTGTCATTTATTGTGCGTATACAGTGCGCATATATTCAAATGTACGCCCATTAACTTATTCTTGATACGTCGGCGATAGAGTAGCCATAAGTTTTCCTGCCATTTGGGATAGATGTGTATAGATTACGTGCGCGAAACTTACTATGGCAGGAAGCGGCGCCACTCCATTTGTCATGGTTTAACAAGTGGTACTCACTCTTTCTGACGTTCTGGGGATGAAGCCCTTTCTTTGAAGGTTAGCGATACAAGGCTGGCGGATGAGCAAATTTCTGTATCCCCGAGGAAAGCCGTACATCACGAAGTGCTGGTAACACGTTCGGACAATTGCAGCAGCGGTCCGCCAACTTGGTCACACAGATTCATTCTATTCTATTCATGCCAGTCACTATTTTTGCAGCCAACTACTGCACACGTCTTCAATCCACATGGTTCAATCTAGCATGATTGGAGCACAGTGTGTTAGCGAAAACTCAGTTGCATTTTCGACAGCTGATCGCACAGAAGCAAGGTAAAAGCAGTAATGGTTTCGTATTCGTGCGCGGTCGCTGAGGAGAGGCATGGCGCGCCGCCGTGAGCGCCATCTCGTTCCTGTAAAACAAACTGCTCCGCGGCTGCCGCTAGACCAGAATGCACTGCGCGCTGTAGGGGCAGTGGGCAGTAAGCAAAATGGCGGCTTGCGGCGCTCGTAGTGAAAGCGCGGCTGTGGCTTTCTCAACGTCCGTGGACGATGACAACGCAAGCGAGAATGTATGCACATGTTTCGCTTCCGCTTTTGACGTAGCCGACGCACTAGCACTAGGACTGCAATCTTTCTGGCTTACAGGACAAGTTAACGCCATGCCGTGAAGGCAGTCAAGCAGCACACTGAGACCTGTGTATAAGGCTGTTTTTTTTTTGTTTTGTGTGTGTGTGCTTGCGTATGTAAAAAATCACGATGTGCTTTCTTGTCGAACTTATGTTTATATTTATGCATGACTGGCCCCTAGGCAACTATGTATGTTGGTTGTCTGAAATAAAGTGTCTTCTCTTGTAAAAAAAAAAAAAGAAAAGAAAAAAAAAACCGCGCAGCTCGGACCGCGCGGGCACATTCTGTCAGAAAGTGAGAATGCGCATGCGCCATGGATCGCGCGGCCGTGAAGTTGCGCTGCCACACACAGAGATGGCGCTAGCCTCGCGCGGCGTGCGCGCCGAACTGTAGAGGAGGCAAGTTCTTCCACAGGCTGGCGTGGCTGGCGTAGCGTATCCGACTTCGCCTGTCGCGGCTGGCGCGCCGAAAGCGCTGGACTATCTTGGCCTTTACCTTCGTGCGGTCTATCGCTTCAGCGCGAACTGGGCGCCGAGAACCCACAGCACGTACAAAGCTATGAGCCGCCGACGCCCCTAAAGTGCGCCCCCAACGCAGATCGCTCTCAAGATACGGCCGCGCGCAGCCGCCGCATACGTAGTTGCAGCCGGCGGAATTGAATGCACCCCCACACCCCTCCCTCCTTCCACCCCCGATGCCTCGCAACGTTAGGTGCCTCGCGCGTGACGGAAGACGGCGCGCTTCCTGGTAGCTTTCCTCTCTTTCGCGCAGGCGAGATTGAGCCACGATCGTCGGCTCCCCTCGCACGCTTTCACTCGCACACACAGCGTAGGGCGCGCTGCGACGGTGTTATAGCCCTCGGACTTTATACGGAACCTCACGGCGATGGCGACGGCAAAAATATACCTGGAGTGTCCATATAATTGCTATCGCAATAAAATGCACATCCAAGAAAACGCCATGCCTGGCGGCTGCTCTATACGAAGAGCTCAATTCGCGGGCCACGGAATTGGCCGCGAACACCATGAAAACTTTACGTACCGCCGGTTTGCTTCCAGCGGGCACATACAGCGCGGCGAGCTTCGATATGTATATGAAGTGACACAGAATGCAGAGAGAAAAAAAAACTCACCTTCGGTTAGACAGGCCCCGCGCCGCAGCACGCTCGAAAACGCGCGCGCACTTTCACTGCATAGAGAAAAATAAAGGTGTCGTAAGCGAGGGAAGAAAAGAAAAAAAATGTCGCAGTTTCACCCAAAAGGCGAAGCACCAATTGCGATAGCAAATTAGTAGAGAGCTATACGCAGTAAGGATAGTAGCTTTATCAGCTGTATAAACTTGTACATGCAGCAGCACCAGCAACGCGCAGAACTGTCGTCGACGCCGTCGGTGTTTGCCCGCGTTCGCACCGAACGCGCGCGGCGTTTTTATATAAATACGTATTTGGTGCCGCAGCTAAACGTTGCCTCCCCTCCCTCCCGTCCCCCCCCCCCCCAGCCTTTCGCGCGACGGAAAAAGTAGCGTTTGCTCTCTATATATGGAAAGGAGGAACGAGACGCTAATTCTGCAGCACTTCAGGGAGCACGGCGCAGAACGCGCGTTTGCTCTCCGACGTGCGTTCGCTCCCCGTGAAAGCGCGCGTCCCTCGCGCCCTTTTAATCGCACATACAGCGTCCGGAGCGCGGCGACGCTTCCATCGCCGTTGACGGTAATACGAACCTCACGGCGACGAACGACGGCGCGCGACGGCAGAAAATCCGGCTTGGAGTGTCCATATACTTGCCTATCGCAATAAGTAGAAGTTGTTAGTGAGGAAAGGCAAAAGGTTGAGCAGATCATAAAAAAGGTACAGTTCGCCCTAAGGGCGAAGCGATGAATATAGCAACACAGGGTCATACAGTAAGGGAGCGCGTAAAAGCGTTAGTAACAGATAGCCGATGACCACGAGAAGGCGCGTGTGAAACGGTGGTGTTGATGAGAAGCGCTTCCCGTGGGCAGCGCGTGCGAAGGGACACACCTGTAGCGCTGCACTGCCGATCCGGGCAGCATTACATGTGTAGCGTGCGTTGGAAAATGTGGCCCGACTATTGCTAACTGAATGAACAAGCGTGGTGTGAGCGCGCACAAACAAACATGAATAGATCACACTGAATGACTGCAGACAACGACCGTCAAAACGCTGGCAGCGAGCGGATATATACGCCGCAGCAAGGGGCGAAGGTACGCGCGGTCTATCGCTTCAACGGAAACTGAGCGGCGAATGCGCATAAAGGTCAGAGCCGTGTGGAGATAAGAGACGGTGCGGTCGAACGAACGACGAGCGCGGTTGTTGGCAGCGTAGAAGTGCCCCCCCCCCCCCCCCCCCCCCGCTCCTTCCGGCGCTGGCTTCCCGCTTCCTTGCTTGCGCGTGGGAGAGATAAGAGACTGTGCGGACGAGCGACGAGCGAAAACCACGGGTACACGCGTGCGTATGACTATGCTCGCGGACCACTTTCTGTGGCAATGAAGGGAGAGCTACGGGTGCGTGGATGCTGCACATGTGTTAGCGCGCCAAGTAGTCCGGCAGCGTTTGACAGTGCTTTTGGTTGCTCGGAACGGACGCTGAATCGACGCAGCCTTCAAGTGCGACGGTTTCGCGTTTCCCCAGACGCGGAAGGTAAAAGCCGCAACATAAGTAAACTTTTACGCTCAGTGGTGTGTTCTGTCTTATTTAACTGTTGTTAATAAGCTGTTTATGTTTTCTCTTCCCCAGCCTAAACCAACGTGGATTAAAACGAGGGACTCTTTTCAGAAGCGCTCTCGCTTCTGCGCGCTCTGCCTCCGTAGCTTTCCCTTCATTGCCACAGAAAGTTGTCCGCGAGTATAGCATGAAAGGCACAAGTGCACGCGAAGTGGACGCAGGTTCCCGCTCGAGAATTCGCAAATGCGTTGTTGGACAATTTCAGCGAGCCGCCGGACAGCGGCTCGCTGAAACTGCTTTGATGCACGGCGGCTATATTAAAGTTTTGTCAGAAACATGGGCACCACTTGCGAGGCGCTATTAATTTCAAAATTCATCTCAGAATTCGAAGCGACGCGTCGTATACGCGCCGAAGATATATGAACAGAAACACCCTGGCAGCTGTCCGCGCCGATTATTCAAGTTTAATAGCGCTTCGAAAAAGCGTTACGCCTTTCGTTTGGTTCTCGCTTAAATGCTTCTGCTTTTGTACGCGTATCCCGAGCAGCGCGAGTTAGAAATTACGAAATGATCGGCCGCAGTTAGTTCGAACGCACCTCCGGGAACCGTATTCACTGAAGTGCTCTCATGGGTTATATACGCAACAGTGTTTCCTTATTGGCCACCGTTGGGGTGGGCGAAACACGTGATACGGAGAAAATTGTCGCGGAGAAATGTCCAATCACGGAAGTCTTTTGGACGTGTCAGAGTAGTTCGTGAATGTATTAATTGTCAAAAAACACGTCATACGACGACGGACAGGGGGACAGATACATACACGACGTGGCAGAGGCCGCCGCTACCGTTATCGTGGCATGTAACGACGTCGTTACATGCAACAATAACAGAACTGAACAATAAAGGAACAAAGAAAGAAAAGAGAGTTCGCTCTAAAAAAAAATTATCTGTTCAGTAGCCGTGCGCTCAAGGGTACAGAGGCACTGCTTTAAAAATAGAGCGGTATCACATTTGGACTCTGTTTTTATCTTTATCAGTGGCCTGTAACGGTTGATCGGCTCACAAACACCAATCAGCCAAGGTGCAATAATTTAACAGCCAATTTGGTGTGCATCTTCTTGCGCAAAAGTAACGTTTACAATCGTGCTAGTTCTCGCATTCAAAGTTAACAGTCGTTACCCCGATGTTTTTGCTTTATAGAGTTGCTATGATGCCTCCGTTATGTTTATGAAGCTTAAGAGCACCGCATGACCGCAGTAAAATTTACATAAGTAATTTGCGCGGTTTGGCACTTATCGTGTTATTACAACCTATATAACTAACTATGCGATTACTACGCGTATACAGTCCATTGACTGCCATAAGTAAAATTTCGTTAATTCGTGCAACGAAGGCGCGCTTAGGGAACGAAGGAATACTAAAAACACGACGAATTTGTAAACGTGCTTATTGTCCATTTTATAGGTAACCCGAGTTCTTTATCTTAGATAATGGTAGCAGCCGGGCAAGCTTGGATAGAATGGTGATATTTCGCCAAGTCTGACGCTGGCATCGACGTTATCAGAAATTTAAAGTATAGCGATATACACTCAATGTAGGTGCAACGCGTAATTTTATAGATGCTGGAACGTAATCATGTCGCTCTGCAGTCACCTGTATTTACAACTGAAACAGCGCAAAGAAAGGGAAGAGAGAGAAACCGACAAAACGCTGTCTGTCGACCTCTGTTCATGTCTTTTGCGCCGTTTGCGTTATAAATACCACGTACCAACTAGTTCAACAGCAAACTCTCTTGCATCCATCTGTAAACAGTTCGATCCTGTAACCGCCATTGATGTCAACTTTCGACCTGCTGAAAAATTACAAGGACATCGAAACTCCGGCGGATATTTCCATTATTCAAGGCAAAAAAATTTAGATAACACAAAATAAAATAAAAAAAAAACATTACATATGCGTGGGGATGACAGCATGCACAGCCATGTTGCCTAATGAGCAACCTTTTCTTTTTTTCTTTTTTTTCCTATAGCCCATTTGTTTTGTGTTTTCAGATCACAAATGAACTGTCTCTTTGTCTGAATATGAACATATATAGTGTTGTTAAAGTTATCGCGTTTAGAACGTAAACCTTTCCAAGTGTATACATGCGCGAGGCGCAAGCATGAATAGCGCAATTCTCGCGCGCAAACATCGAACGCAATCAGCGACTACGCGGACAAAGGTTAAGTCCAATATAACAATGCGTGATTCTGCGAGCGAAATAACAAGGAACCGTCCAGGCCGATGGCAGGAGCAGAAGAGATTATATTTTATTCTTCTTCTCTTCTTCTGACCTCGCAGCACGAGGAACGAGGCACAAGCGCATGCCCATGCGCATGAGCGCGCCATAAATAAAAGGCGGCCGATGATGACGACGATGGCCGCTAGAAAATGCAAAGCCTCCGCTGAACGAGATGTCGGTATCGTGTACCAACCTCACGCATCAACTATTGCACCGCTGCCACATAAGGAACTGTCATCCGTGGAACCGTCTCAGTTCGGGTGTGCCAAAACATTTGAACTGATCATTCATTCATTCATTTTTGTCTGCTTTATGCAAGAAAAAAGAGGCATAAAAATACACACACACACAAAAAGCACAAAGGCAATGATAAGAAACCTCGACAACGGCGTGTGGAAGGACGCAGCGGAGACGTTGTTGCAAATTATAAGGGTCGCGCGGTCGACTCCATTTTGAGTGGCTTCCGCAAGAGAGAATTAGGCTGAAATCTATCACGACGTCGAGCCGCAAGCTGCGCTTGCGGTCGCATCCCCCATACAGCTCAGTACTTCAAGGGCTTCGTCGTGACGCCCCCCGCTATAGCTGCGTGCTCTCTCCTTTTTTAAACTTTTCTCTCAAGAGCACTATGCGAGAGCTTTCTCGACAGCCCGAGAAGCTCGCTCCCTGGCGACACTCGTGACAATGTCATTGCCACCGAGCATTTCGTGACGGAGTGAGAAAACAGCCATCAGCGTACAAGAGTGGTGGTGCAAAGTCCGCATACATTGCACCCGGCGTGGACGACGCATTCCGCAAGGAAGCGTTCAGCTACATGGCTGTCTTCAAACATATATCTAAACAATAATAATACGGGGTCACGCGGCACGAGTACAGTAAGAGCAATACGGCCACGCATATATATATATATATATATATATATATATATATATATATATATATATATATATATATATATATGTGTGTGTGTGTGTGTGTGTGTGTGTGTGTGTGTGTGTGTGTGTGTGTGTGTTCTGGCTTTCTTGCACTGCAGCGACATTCAAGTGACTATATAGACCACCACTTGCGTAAACGTGCGCTTTATACGGCGCCGATTTCGCAATAAAACCGAGAGGTCGCAAAGCAATATTGACTATAATTGTATAGTTAAATCAGAAAGCAGGGTGAAGTTTTGCGACTGGATTTGGCACACAGTGAACTTATCAACGCCAACTCGGGGCAGAACTGCATTACCTGACCGCTTGCCACCAATTGACACAAACAAAAATAAAAAGCGGTTGAGGGGGTGGGGTGAATCGAACAGAGGGTGAGGGAACCAAGCGTTATCTGTTCAAGGTTTTCAACTCCGCAGATACATATATACGACAACCGCTTAATCAGCTGACGTCCAACGGTCACGCTGCGCAATTTGCCTTCTGTTTCTCGTCGTTTTGGCCATCCCTGGTCCTTGCGCCAAAAAAAAACCATACATCATCATCATCATCATCATCATCATCATCATTTCTCGTCGTTAGCGTCGGTGATACAACTCGACAGTTCATGATGACTTAAACATGCATAAAAAATGCAAGACAAAGACGAACAATAAAAGATGAAAAAAAGAAAAGAACAACAAAAAAGGGGAGAAGCTGATAACAAAATATTTGCACACGACCAGGCGGAGACGCCTGATAGGTGAAATTTCAGTCCTCGATGTCCATTCTCTGTACACCTTCACATCATAGCCTCATTCAGAAATCAAATGAGCAATAAAGCGTCGGAAGAAAGTCTCCACGTATAATAGATGCTTCATTACCGTCGCACAAATTAACACACAGTACAACAGAGAAGGCAGTGACGCTAATGGAGCAGTCTCATTTGACTTTTTAATCACGGCTGCGTCCAGCCTTCGACTGAATAAAATAATGAAGGCGCTATTGAAAACTTCAGACGCACTCAAAATGCCGACCGGTACTACAAGGGAAACATGTTATACAGTCTCGGGGCCTACAATACTGGAGCAAATATAAACAAAGCACAAGCGCGGACGTCATTTGCATATCCTCTTTGTTTCCATTTTATGCAGACAGAGCCAACGTCAATTGTAGATCTCACTTTGCATGTGTGCTATGCCTAAGACTGACTATATTTGCACGGAACGACGTGATTCGGAACAACCGCGGCAAAACAGAAAGAGAAAAACAACAACAATAAAATGTGGTTGAGGTGCAGGGTGAACCGAACAGAGAGTGAGGGAACCAAATGTTATTTGTTCAAGGTTTTCAACTCCGCAACCATAGATGATAGTATGTTACCAGGCGAGCCGGTACCTACATAACGACAGATGTAGCAGGATGGTCGAAGGGAAGCGGCCGAAAAAAAGAATGAAGGAAACTCCCTAACAGATCAAATAAAGATCAAATAAAGGGTGTTCGATGGAAACGGTGGCGTAATCAGGACGACAGTGAATTTTCTGCTGCCGAGGGCTCATTGAATTGCAAAAATAAGCTGAGGCTTATGGCTATCCAGTTTTTCTTCCTCCTCCAGAAGTCTCACTAGCGTATAGAAAGCAATAGCAAAGAAAAAAAAAATAGCGCACATGCAAGATCTATCGAACTATTTTACACAGTAAGACTTTAACATCATAACTCTGCAGTAAAGAATTATAAAGTTGTAAAACTTTCCCGTAATGCGACCGTGTGAATCCGTATAGCGCGAGGCCTTGAAAGCATGCATACACGGTCACGAAAGCGTCGCAGGCTGAGAGAGCGGTTGCCTTCTGTCTACAAAAGCACGCAACTCGAATAAAGACCTCGAAAGCAGACCGCCTTTCCCCGTGCCTTCATCGCTAACTGTCCCGTATACTTTCTCCACAACACGCACAGCACGAATCCCCCAAACGACACTGAAACAATACAGTACACGATAAAATTGTGCACTTTCCAGAAACGTTATTCTCTTGCCTTGTTTAGAAAAGCTGTGATTGCTTGGAAATTTAGAAAGCTTAAAGCGCCAAAAAGATAGCGCCACAATATTAACACGAATTCACGTACGACACCGCAGCATAACATTCCCCCTGGACCCTATTCCGAATATTGTCAAATCACGCCATATTGTCGAATTCTGCAACGATGGCATTTTTAGCCAACCAGAGAGGCCGTAGCAACTCTCTGGACCAATCACAGCCGACAAGATGGCAAATCGGACGATGTAGCGCAATCTGACAATGTCCAGGATATAGCAGCCCCCTTAGAGCTCAACGACCACCGCGCCTCAGTTGCCTCTGAGTAAACAGGCGGGGGCGTGATGACCGCGCATCGCGCGCTGACAAGCTGGCAACGGCGCGCGTTTTAAATGAAAGAGCGCGGGATTACGCACGCTTTCCATGCATATACCGACACGTGCCTTGTATGCATTCTCACGCGCATACATGCAAAGCTATGTCGAGCAGCATGCGGACGGCAAACGAGGCAACAGATTTGTGCGCACACGTGTCGTGGCCAGCGCAGCGGAAACCAAACGCGTGTGTCCGCGGGAAATAAACCTAAAGCAGCGAAGCGAAACTATACTACGCTCAGACAAAACAAAGCCGCAGAGCTGCAGGCCGCAGTTTCGGAGACTCTGCAGCAGCCCGCGTGGGCGGAATTCCGCGCCTCCCTAATGACGGTAATTTCAGCCGGCGCGGGGAGGCCTTTCATCTTCCAGTGCTCTCTGAAGAAGCGGAGCAGGGTTATACGCTCGGTTGTTCCAGGCATTACGACCAACCCCGCCCATCGAGCAGCCTCGACCGTGTATCCAGACTTCAGGTGTATAATATACGGGCGAAACCTTTTACGTTTTTTCCAGCCCCATGCATGCTGCATCCGTTGTCAAATTAATTCCCACCTCGGCTTTTAGGGAATTAAGAGAGCCGAAGCCCCAATTACGGTGCGCGCGCGAGCTGCGTTCAGTTGCCCGTTTCTTGGTGCGTGCGCTTACGTTCGTTTCAAAACCGGCGTTGGCAGCAACGAAAGTGTACGCGCCCTATATGAAGCCGCGCTTACGTCATCTAATGCGACAGTGGCGCATCACATCGTGATCGATGTTAGCGCATTGCGGCCGAACGGCGCTAATACGGAAGGTATACCGCTCTCAAAACGTGGAATCGCGATACGACGTTGTCCCCCTCTGACTGTCGAGCACTTCTGGGTCGGCCATTCCCGTCGGTGAGACATTAAAAAGCAACGTGAAATCAATTTAGACTGGTAAAAAGGGATTCATTTCCAACTTTTATTTCCCTCTTTTTTATGCAATAAATCATCGATTGGCTAAAAAAAGTTGTCGCAGTTTCACCCGAAAGGCGAAGCATCAATTGCGATAGCAACTTAGTAGAGAGCTATACGGAGTAAGGATAGTAGTTTTATCCGCTGTACAAACTTGGACATGCAGCAGCACCGGCAACACACAGCACTGTTGTCGACGCCGTCGGCGTTTTGCCCGCGTTCGCACAAAATGCGTGCGGCGTTGGTGACTGTTGCCGGGGTAAGTGGTTCTTGAGGGAAAGGGAAAGGTTGGCGCTATCTTCTGCAGCCCTTGAGGGAGCACGGCTCAGACTGTTGCCGGAGCCTCTGATATAAATAGGCACTTGGTGCCGCAGCTAAACGTCGCCTCCCTTCCCTGCACCTCCCCCCCCCCCCCCCCCCCCCCCACCCCACGGCCTTTCGTGCGTCAGAAGAAGGCGCGTTTGCTCTACATATATGGTGATTGTAAAGGAGGAAAGAGACGCCTACTTCTGCAGCCCTTACGGGAGCACGGCACAGAACGCGCGTTTGTTCTCCGCCGTGCGTTCACTCCCCGTGAAAGCGCGCGTCCCTCGCGCCCTTTCACTCGCACATACAGCGTTCGGCGGCGCGCGGCGACGATTTCATCTCCATTGACGTCATACGGAACCTCACGGCGACGGCGACGGCAACGGCGACGGCGACGCCGACGGCAGAAATCTGCTTTGGAGTGTCCATATAATTGCTATCGCAATAAAAGTTGTCGCAGTTTCACCTGAAAGGCGAAGCATCAATTGCGATAGCAAATTTGTAGAGATCTATATACGGAGTAATGATAGTAGCTTTATCAGCTGTATAAACTTGGACATGCAGCAGCACCGCCCACACGCAGAACTGTTGTCGACGCCGTCAGCGTTTTGCCCGCGTTCGCACAAAATGCGTGCGGCGTTGGCGACTGTTGCCGGAGCCTCTGATATAAATAGGCACTTGGTGCCGCAGCTAAACGTCGCCTCCCTTTCCTCCCCCTCCCCCCCACGGCCTTTCGCGCGTCGGAAGAAGGCGCGTTTGCTCTACATATAGGATGATTGTAAAGGAGGGAAGAGACGCCTACTTCTGCAGCCCTTAAGGGAACACGGCGCAGAACGCGCGTTTGTTCTCCGCCGTGGGTTCACTTCCCGTGAAAGTGCGCGCCCCTCGCGCCCTTTCACTCGCACATACAGCGTTCGGCGGCGCGCGGCGACGTTTCCATCTCCATTGACGTCATACGGAACCTCACGGCGACGGCGACGACGACGGCGACGGCAGAAATCTGCTTTGGAGTGTCCATATGATTGCTATCGCCATAATAAACTCCAAACAATCGTTGAATTTCACGGGGAAATCGTGCGCCGGAGTTAAGCCACAAATTTCATAACATTTACTTGTAAAGTACTGAGGGGATTCAAACGCGATACTTGTCGGAGCGCATGGCTGCCGGTGCATTTTGCGCCGCCGTTGGGCGCTCCATGAGGACACCAAATACACGTTTTACAGTACACTATGAAAGCGACAGTATTGGGGACGCATCGTGACTTCATTTGAACGACCCCTCCCCCCCCCCCCCCCCTCAGTGGTCACCTCACGCATAAAGGTGACGCAAAATGTGCCGGCCACCATGTGGTCCAATCACTGCATTTGTACATGGCCGTGATGTAAAAAAAAGAAAGAAAGAAAGAAAGAAAGAAAGAAAGAAAGAAAGGAAGGAAGGAAGAAAGAAAGAAAGAAAACGTAACTTCTTAAGGTGAATGAATTCTGAATTCTGGGGTCTTACGTGCCAAACCCACAATTTGATTATGAGGCACACTCGTGGCACAGGAGGCGGCGCGTCCTTTGCGACATAATGTCGTATTGTGCTTTCGCAAGAAACTTGACTTTTTCGCAGGTATACAAGGCAGAAAAAAAAAGGATGAAAGAAAGCAAATGCGGGAAGGGAAAATGAAACTTTAAAAAATTAATTCCGAGGTTTTACATGCGAAAACCACGTTCTTATTATGAGGTACGTCATATAGTAGGAGGAATGCGGATTAATTTTGGCCACCTGAGGTTCTTTTACGCGTATACCTGAATCTAAGTACGCGAGTGTTCTTGCATTTCACCCCCCGTCGAGGAAGATGATATCCTGCGTAGTTATATTAACGCGAATGCGTTATAGGCCCAGTGTCGCAGAAAATCCGGCGTCGGCGTCTCGTGAGCGAAAATTCCCGTATATGTATAGTATATGTATATGCCACGCCTCACTATGACATGCGGTATATGCGGGCTCTCGACTGCGCTTCCCTTCTCTTGGTATCCATTCTGTAACTCTAAGCAAGAGGGACGAGAGCATACGGAAGAAAAAAAAAATGTGACCAATGGTCCACCATCCTATATCCATCCTATATACGCATTACATGGCCTGCCCAGCTCCATTTTTCCCTCTTAATGTCAACTAGAATATCGGCTATCCCCGTTTGCTCTCTGGTCCCCACCACTCTCTTCCTGTCGCTTAACATCAGATCTTAACGTCTCTTAACGTAAGGACGGCAGAACACTAGGTGGAGTGATGTAATTAGGAAATTTGCAGGCGAAAATTGCAATCAGCTAGCGCAAGACAGGGGTAATTGGAGATTGCAGGGAGAGGCCTTCGTACTACAGTATACATGAATATGGGCTTATGATGATGATGATGATTATGATGATGATGATGATGATGATGATGATGATGATGATGATGATATGCGGGTTATATTGTTACACCATTCTATCACTAAAGTTACTCCTACCTTGTCTTACACTCTTTACAATGTTATTCCTCAGAATTTTGAGAATGAAAGCCCACAAACAAACGCCATGAAACAAAACACCGACAGCACATGCCTTTTATGTTAAATCTTCTCAGACTGAAATATTAGAAGTGCGAAACAATAACAGGAACCTGAAAATTATGTAATTTTGGGGCCGCGGCTGTCCACGACATCCGGGATCGGCCCACACAAGAGGCCGCATTTCTACCAGAAAGCTCGCCTTCGTGCAAAGCATTCGCCGCCAGCGTTTCCCGGGTACATAAGCTGCAGTTGCCGGGAAGCGCGAGAAGTCAGAGATCTGTGAATGCCATCGCGTTCCACTCTTGAAGGCGAAACTTAAGCGTCCTCCATTTCTAATTGCTGTCTTCTGCTAACCCCGTCTGCTAAAACAGTTCGCATATAGACCGTCGTCTGCCAACAGCTGTACGGTATTATAAGCCTCGCAGTGCCCAATATAACGGCTCTCTCTCGCCGTATACATAACGGCCGTCTCCGGGCATGACGCCGCCGGGCCCACTCGCAGTAAAGCATCGTAAAGTAGCCCTGCTGACAACACTTTCGCTTGGATCCCCTCCTCGGCAGTCAACACGCGTCTTCGCGAAGCGCACGCTCTCGGCAGCCACCGAATAGAGCACTTAACCAAGAGCACGCAGTGCGATACATGCATATACAACGAGGAGTGGGCGCTTGCGTATTCAGCGCGCGCCCGACCCATGCGCGCAGAGAGAAACGTGCATTGTGCATTCTGCCATCTTCGTTCTATATACCTATCGCGCTTTTAATTAATTAACGGGGCGATCCGTAGGCCCCGAAATCACGGTGTCTAACTACTTCGGATGCGAGTAAAAAACTGACATTAGACTAAGAGAAACGATGAACGTGATTCGCCTACTGGATTAAGGAGCGACAGCAGTTAGGCGCCGGAATGAGTGCCACCATCGTGAGCTGTTAACGCGGGCATTTCTTAACTGTAGCAACCAATGCACGGCACTATATTCGTACGCATTAAAATAATTGTACAGCCGCGTGTTTGATGTCTCGCGACTATGTTAACTTGACGTCACTGCGCAGGAAATTTGTAACTATACGTCCTATAACAGTCCAAAATGGCAGCCCATGAACAGTCCGAAATGGCCCATGAACCGAAAGTATTATCGTTCATAGCGAGGCCATTTCCAGCACTTCCGCGGGCGGTGTATAACGAAGTGCCTACCAAGTGTTCCTTCTTCTTGTTCCTATTGTTGTTATTGATGTTGTGCTGCTTAACGCATGTCGTAATCGTAAACGCATGTCGAACAGGTGACGGCCGGGAGCCTGGTTAAGCGCGTTTACGGCTCGGAAAAGAATTCAAGAAAAAGTGCTTTACAACGTATGATTACCGAAACATTTCTGTCCTCTCGTCTTCCGCTTCGTAGACAATTTATATTAGCTCCCTCTTTGGTCGGCCATGTGTCAATTCTGGCGGTCATTTCTATTTTTTTCATACAGATCTCTCTGTTTTCATCGAAGCGACTATAGCCTTCCTTCAAGCCACTGGACTCCATGCACGGCTCTAGTATGACCTCAACGGGATGGACATGTACAGAGGGGTCCACTGTTAAAGGGAACACCGGAGCGCGTGGCGTCTGCTCTGCGCCACCGCCGGCCGGCGGCTAGAACTAGTTTCGCGCAGGCGCGGTGAGCGATGTGGGCGGTGCTATTTCGTCGTCTGCTACCGTCTGCAGCCGCGCTTCGTATCGTCGCAAAGCAACCCGTTCACGCGTTCTGAAAGTTTGCCGGAGGCTGCATGGTCACAGTTGGATAGCTAGCCGTTGCAAGGCTGAACAAGAATTAGACGGGGCAAAATATTACCTCGCAGATACTTCTGCCGTTCGAACTCGCAAGGAAAACTTGACATTTTCTGAATTAACAGCGGTAAGATCGATGGAGAAATGTATTGGCATGCGTAACGTGTTGAACTCCCGCAGTTGCAGATATTTTAGTTACGAGTAGATGTTGAAGTTTAGCAGCATGCCAAATTGTTCTAGACCTTTAGGTTGTTTACGTTTACAAATCGTGCCTTTCTGATTACGGTAGGCATTTTTGGGTACGCCTTCAAAACACTGAGCGCTATAACCGTTTTATTAGGACTTGACGTAAAATGTGCTCCTACAAACTTCCGTCATCTTGGGCTTCAAGAAAACCATGCGTCAAAACAAATAAAGAAAACCCGTGCGTCGCTCAATATCTGGTTGCGTCGCCGTTTGCCTCCAGCACTGCCTTCATTCTAGAAGGAAGACTTGCATACAAGGCCTTCACAGAATGAGGCATTTTGCTTCAAACGCTCCCATTCGGCCTTGACCGCGCTCCAAAGGCTGTCCGGGGAGAGCCCGTGCAGACATTGACTTGCTCAGGCCTTCTTCATGGTACCCCAAACGTTTTCTATGGGGTTCAAGTATAGACTGCGGTGGCCAGCCCAGCACTTCCACTTGGTGACGCAGCAGAAGTGATCGAGCTTTTTTGTGGTGTGCACATGGGAGATGTCATGCTGGAAGAGGAAGTCATGGGGCTGGAAAGCACCATTTGCAGCATGAGGGAGCGCAACTTGTTCGATGACGTCGCAGTATTTGTCGGCCGTGAATTTTCCTTCTAAGCTGACGAGAGGCCCGAGGCCATCCTTTGTCATGCAGCCCCACACGCTGACGACTGTCTGTTCTATTACCTGTATTGAGCGGCCTCTGCGTTAGTTTTGCAATATCGCGTTGTCTGTACTTCCCTTGCCACAGTTCAACAATACGCTGCCTTTCATCGTATGGCACTCGAGCCATCGTGGATTAGTGGCGAACGAAGTCCACACTTATCCTTTTCTGAAGCGGCTAGTGCTTTATGTATGTATCAAGAAGGCGAACAAAAGACAGCAGCGTCATTGCTGCTGGTGTGCAGGGTGACATTTGTTTGATTATAGATCCATCCCGTGACTTTCCTTCCAGCTGGAAGGAAAGTGGCTGCTTTCAAGTACGAACCACGCGAGCTGCTTTTCCGCGACGATCCTAAGCGCGGCACCAGACTGGTAGCAGACGACGAACCAGCACCGCCCACTACGCTCACTGCGCCTGCGCGAAACTCGTTTCAGCCGCCGGCCGGCGGTGGCGCAGAGCAGACGCCACGCGCTCCGGTGTTCCCTTTAACAGTGGACCCCTCTGTACATACGCACCTCCTAATCATATCATCATCATTCATCGCTCTTTTTATCCCCTCCCCCCTTCCCCAGTGTAGAGTAGCAGGCCAGAGCAAACTAACGCTCAAGCCGACCTCTCTGCCTTTCTTCAAATAAACCTCTCTCTCTCTAGTTATTACGGCATAGCGAAATAAATAAAGTCTAGAAAACTTATCACACGCGGACGAAAAGCAGGTAAGCAACAGTACAACGAATCAAAATGTCTAACATTGTGCCTGAGTGGCTCTGGCATTCTGCTGCTTGAGCACGAGGTCGCGGCATCGATTCCCGGCCGCTGTGGCCGCATACTGATGGGGGCGGAATGGAAAAATGCTCGTGTACTCGGACGCAGGTGCACATTAAGGAACTTCAGCCGGAGTATGACCCCACTACGGCGTGCCCCATATATCCCGCTGTGATTGTTTCAGGACGTTAAATCCGAACCCACGTGCACTTTCAGATGCCTAATCCTCGTAATGAAAACCGTGACGGATATATCGTTAAGGGAATGATAAGCAGTGCCAACGCGCATGGCCTCTTTAAGTTCCGAGCGCTCTCTCATTTTTTTTTTTTTTGTTATCAATCAGTTGGGAAACCAGCATTACTATTCTTATGTATTACTCTTGTTCCTTCGTTCGGATTGTTCTTACTGTACAGAGTGTTTTGTATGTACTTCTATTGGCTGTTCGCGAGGCTTTGTGTTCACGTCTTAACACATTGCAATAAGAATGAACCAGACACAAGAAGTGACACGAGCGTTTCTGCATTCCGCCACTATAGTTCAGTGCAGCCGAGATGGCCAGAACAGGAGTACGTGTACAACTGCTATATTTCTCGCTCATCCCGTTACACTTACGCTTTACAGTTTCCAAACTAGGCGTGCCTCGCAGGATGCAAGCAGCGGAAAAGAAAGAAAGAAACACCCAAGAATTTATTTCCGATACCAACGTTGGTCTCACGACAAAATTATATCTGACAGTCTCAAAATAGAAAAGAAAGAAAAAAGATGAGAAAGGCAATGCGATTGCTGCAAGAGTGAAAAAGTCGCAGTTTCACCTGAAAGGCGAAGCATCAATTGCGATAGCAAATTTGTAGAGAGCTATACGGAGTAATGATATTAGCTTTATCAGCTGTATAAACTTGTACATGCAGCAGCACCGGCAACACGCAGAACTGTTGTCGACGCCGTCGGCGTTTTGCCCGCGTTCGCTCAAAATGCGTGCGGCGTTGGTGACTGTTGCCGGAGCCTCTGATCATAGCCTCCTATATTTAGGTTTGGCGCTGAGCCGTGCTCCCTCAAGGGCTGCAGAAGATAGCGTCAACCTTTCCCTTTCCCTCAAGAACCACTTATCATCCTATATTTAGGCTATGCTCTGATATAAATAGGCACTTGGTGCCGCAGCTAAACGTCGCCTCCCTTCCCTCCCCCTCCCCCACGGCGTCTCGCGCGTCGGAAGAAGGCGCGTTTGCTCTACATATATGGTGATTGTAAAGGAGGAAAGAGACGCCTAATTCTGCAGCCCTTAAGGGAGCACGGCGCAGAACGCGCGTTTGTTCTCCGCCGTGCGTTCACTCCCCGTGGATGGTGGATGGAGAAAACTTTATTTCGTCAAAAAGCATGTGCGGACGATTCCGTGTTAGATGGCCATCAACCCATGGTTGACGGCGACCTGGGTGGACCACTCCACGACGCTGGTCTGTACGACCGGGTCTGAGCTGGCCAACACGGCCTCCCACTGCTCGAGAGAAGGATCAGGCATAATATCCACCGGTGGCGACAATATGCTACATTCCCATATGATGTGGTCATAGGTTGCCAGTTCCTGGCACCATCTGCATTCCGGCTTAATCTCCTCCGGGTATATTTTGCTCAACACGTATGGATTGGGAAAAGACCTAGTCTGCAACCTTCTCCATATGCATTCCTGCGCCTTAGTCATCTTCTTGTCTGGGGGTGGGTAAATCCTCCGCTCCAGCTTATAGTGGTTTGTAATGTCGTGAAAGGACACCAGCCCATCTCTCGTGGACCTCCCTGGAACGACCAGCCCACCTGCTCGGCTGACGAAACCTCGAGCATTTATGTGAGCCGCCTCGTTCCCAGGATTCCCAGAGTGTGCTGGCACCCAGACAATTTCCACCTCCCTAGTCTCTCGTCTCGTGGCCCTATTCAGCAAATGTGCCGCCGTGACAGATATTCTGCCCCTTGCCAAATTTCGGATGGCTGTTTTTGAATCGCTGAGAATCAGGTCAGATTCAGTATTAGCTATAGCTAGCGCTATTGCCGCTTCCTCTGCAGTTTCTGAGGAGCGGGTTTTGACCGATCCAGAGGCGATCGAGCGTCCCCGTCCGTCCACCACCGCAATCACAAATGCGTCCTTGTCCTTGTACTCCGCAACGTCTACATAGACTGCCCCGTTGTACTTCCCGTACTTAGCATGTAAAGCTCTAGCTCTTGCCTTCCTGCGTTCCTCATGATGTATCGGATGCATATTCTTGGGCAAAGGCTTTATGTATAAGGTCTTGTGGAGTTCCCGCCGCACCTGAGTTTTCATGTCCCCGACAGGAGCCTTAACCCCAATACCGATCCTCTCCAATATGTCCCTGCCCGATTTAGTTTTCGAAAGCCTAGCGAGCTGCATCACCAAGTGTGCCTCCCGTAGTTCTTCCAGGGTGTTATGCACCCCTAATCTCAGCAGCCTTTCGGTAGACGCATTGTTAGACAGCCCAAGGGCCGCCTTATACGCCTGCCTAATCATAGCATCCACCTTGCCTTTTTCCGTCGCGTCCAACTTCATATAAGGCGTCGCATAAGCTATCCTACTGAGCACAAACGCCTGTACTAGCCTACACAATTCCTTTTCCTTCACCCCTCTTTTGCGATTGGCGATTCTCCTGATTAGTCTCACGGTGGCGTTGACCGTATTTTTAAGCCTTGCCAAAGCCTCCCTATTCTTCCTGTTAGTCTGCAGATACAGACCTAGAATCCTAATCGTTTGGGCCTCAGCGACCGGCATACCCCCCACCTTCACCTCTAGCGGGGTGGCGGAACACAGTGCCTCGCATGTAGTCCTCGTGGTTTGTCCCTAACCACAAAAAGCTCGGACTTGGGCTGAGAGCACGTGAGTCCCGCCTCCCCCGCTAGCTTTTCCACAATATCCACTGCTCGTTGCAGTGTATCCTCCAGTTGTCCGTCACTGCCCCTGGTAACCCATAGAGTAATATCGTCCGCATAGAATGTGTGTTTTAGTCCCGATATCTCTTCCAGCTTCGGCGGTATCTTAATTAAGGCGAGGTTAAACAGGAACGGCGAAAGAACTGACCCCTGCGGTGTCCCTCTGGCCCCCAACGTGAAGGAATCCGATTTCACTTCTCCGACCACAATCTCTGCAGTCCTGTCCTCCAAAAATGATCTGATGTAGCGGAAGGTTCTACCCCCTGGTCCTATGTCTGATAGGTTCCTCAATATTGCCTCATGGACAACATTGTCAAAAGCTTTATTTAGGTCGAGCCCCAAGATAGCCTTGGTGCCCGTACCGTACCCAGGATCAATCACGTCCGTTTTCAGCTGTATCATGACGTCCTGCGTAGACAAATTGGCCCTGAAGCCAAGCATCGTTGCAGGCAGAAACTCCTTGTCCTCAGCATACCCCTGAAGCCTGTTGAGGACCACGTGCTCCATCAATTTGCCCACGCAGGATGTGAGCGAGATGGGGCGCAAATTCTCAATACAGAGCTTCTTCCCTGGCTTAGGAATAAATATAATCCTAGCATGCTTCCACTGTGCCGGGATCTCCCCGGCCACCCAATACTTGTTCATCAAGTCGGTGAGCGCTCCCACCGACTTGAAATCCAGGTTCTTAGCATTTTATTAGTAACCCCGTCCGGACCCGCGGCCGACGTAGTACGGAGCTGCCCCAGGGCAAACTCCACCTCCGCCACCGTAAAGTCCTCATCTAGTACCGAATTTTCCTCTCCCGAGTAGTGCGGCAAGCAACCGCCTGCCCCACCGTTTATGTAACGATCCCGGAGTTCCTGCATAAATTCTGCAATCGTGCCTTGATATTGATGCACTAATCTAGCTATTTGTCCCCTTTGCGCCGACTTAGTTACCGCC
This sequence comes from Dermacentor silvarum, assembly GCF_013339745.2. NCBI lineage: Eukaryota > Metazoa > Arthropoda > Arachnida > Ixodida > Ixodidae > Dermacentor > Dermacentor silvarum. The sequence goes on from NC_051156.1 coordinate 140,341,809, forward strand.
GGATCTAAAAGGTGCCTCAACAACTGCCATGTCTTTTTGCATCCGAATTGACCATTCATCCGATCACAAATCTGTCCCCACTGCTTGCACTGCAAGTCCAACGTGTAAGTTTCGATTTCTCGTTCTAGCTTGGCCATCCTCCTACGGAGGACTCCATTATGTTTTTGTTTCCTCCACCTCCTCAAGAGACTCGCGTGCGCTTCCCACATGTGTAACAATCTAGAGTCCGCCGTATAGCCCTCCTCCTCCATCGGAACCTCTTCCGTGGTACCCTTTAAATCCTGCTTGAGCGCCTCACCCATGCTTCCAGGTTCTCGATTTCCGCAATCGCGGTGTCTGCCCTGGTTTTCCGAAATCTGTCCCAATCCGTCACTCTAGGCCCATTTACCTTGTCTTTATGCTTCGCAGCACTAAACACCGTGGGACAGGATATAGTGATCACTCCCCAGTGCCTGTCCCGTGTTTACCCACTTTGCAGCCCGGATACCCTTCAGAAATGTGAGGTCTGGAGAGGTATCAATGCTCACGCTATTGCCTATCCTCGTATGATCTTGCGGGTTGTTCAAGAGCGTCCACCGCAGGTCCTGGGCCACCTGCCAAAGCCGATTGCCCTTTGGGCTGGCTCGGATGTAACCCCACTCCGGATGCGGCGCATTGAAATCCCCCACCACTATAAGCTGAGCTCTAGCCGCTAGCCGTTGGGTCTTCATTAGGAGCTGTGGCAAGCCGAACCCCTTATCTTTTGGAGAACTATAAACATTAAGTATAAAGAGACTCTTATCATCCTTTCGTTTGGGCACAATCTCTAGCAGGACGTAGTCCTCCCTGCTGCAATCTATGGTATGCTGAATTGCCGTGGTGTTGCGATGGACTAGCACGGCTGTGAATACGCTCGATACACCCCCTGGATCCATCCCTGGCGGTGTATATGCCTTAAATCCCGGTAATTTCACCGAGCCACTAGCCTCTTGTAAAGCTATAATGTCCGGTTTACTATCCAGATTTTGTATGTGCAAATGCAGATTCCCCCGCTTGCGACGGAAGCCCCTGCAGTTCCACTGCCAAACCTCAATTTGTTGGCGAGGGCCATGATGAGGCACTAAGTTGACTAACATCGGCGCTTGGCCGACTACGGCAGGAAGTCGTGCCTCCAATAAAGTATGGAGCTGCCGAAACATGTCCATAACCTGGGTTTTGGAAAGTCCGAGATTCGTTGGTGAAGGCGTCGAAACGCTCCTCAATTTTGTCTAGTCTGGCTTCGATCTTCCCGACCCGAGCCTCCAACCTATCCTGTCTGTCCTCCAGTTTCCCTACTCTATCGACAAGAGCACTCACATCCGCCTTAAGACTAGTCACTTTAAAACGCCGGCTGTGGCGTGTCCGCCGTCGACGTCTCTGCTACCCTCTTTGCATTAGTTCCCTCATCCGCCGGCGGCGGCCTCTTGACCGGCCCTCGATTCTCCACTTCCATAGCTGAGCTCTCCTGCACGCGAGAACCCGCGGCCTGCGCCACTTTTTGTGGGGCCTGCATCACCGGTGCCAGTACCCCTTGTCCTTTGCCGCCTTTAAGCGCGCGTTCCATGTCTGCCATTCTGGCTTCCATCTTTTAATAGTATCGCCCTGCTGCTGCACCTGCCTTTTCAGCTTCCTCTCTCGAGCAGTCTCATTCGGGGCGCCCGTGTTTGGCCAGCTCACCTTTTTTGTCGTGTCGTTTGCACTGTTTGCACTCCTTTCATGACTGGAACCTTGTCCTCCTGCTTTGCCAGCCCCGGCTCCTGGCAGTGGCGGGAAGGAACCCGACCGGTCCCTGCTCTTGTTTCCGTCTCTCGCACCGCTCGATGACCGCTCCGTGGGCCTCGAGCGCTGCTCTCCTTGCCATCTTGGCTCTTGTCTTCACTGCTCTGCTGCCGACCCGGTGGCTGCTTGCGGGCTAGACGAAACTTGCAGTTCCGACTCCCCGTGTTGTGCGCCCCATGGCAACAATGCAGTCCGGTGTGCACGTCAGCGACTCTCCTTCAGGCGGTGCAGGATGGTCCTTCCCGCAACGGCGACATAGATTAGTCTGCGGACGATAGCAAACGTCCGCTCGATGTCCCACTCGTCTGCAGTTGTAGCAGGTCTCAACTAATCTCTATACGGAATCACAGCGTACAGACAGTTCCAGTAAGTGACTTGCCAGGGAACACGTTTCCCCCCAAACGTGATCTGAATCGCCTTCGACTTGCCCAAAGGTCTTGCATCCAGAATTTCCATGCCTTCATTCTTCTTCAGGAATCCTGCCCGAATTTCTTCCACCGGGCATCCGTCGTAAGCATTGTATGACTCCCCGCACGGAGTCTCCATCGCCGCCACGTACGCCGAAACCGGAAGGTCGCGACCGCCCAGCTTAAGCGTTTTTACACTCGCATATGCCCCACTGCGATGTATACACGGCGTGCTCACCGTCATCGTGTTGTTCGTCTCGTTGACCCGAACCAGGTCCTCTTCCGCTGCAGTCGCACTCGTCAGCTTCGCTGCCGCTCTCATTGCAGATCCGAGTTCCTCGGTGTCACCACACTCAAGTCCCAATTCTTGGGTCTGCACACAACCTTGAAATCCTTGGCCGGCATCTTCAGAAACGGTCGTCGTTTCTGCCGCACCGGCGCTCTCCCCCGCTTGACTTGCTCCGCTCCGAGCGCCTTGCGTCCGTCGCTGCGCCTGCGTCTCGCGAGGCGTACTCTCGGCGTGTCGCCGTATAGAGACTTCTTGAATCGGTCTTGTGCCTTCAAAACCGAGGTCCATTCTCCCCTCGAACTCTTCGGGCGTTATGACTCTCCCTCAACCGAGTACCAACATCTTCAGCCTCACAAAGGCCCACAACCCCAAGCACGGCCCCGAAGCCCGGCGTCGCCGGCGTCGGCTCGGCCTAGAGATAGCGTCGGTCGGCCTATCTTGGAGCCGCGGGTTGAGTGGAAAAACCGTGGTAAGACGCCTAAAAAGGGGGTAAACTTGCCGACCTTTGGTGTCCGCAGGTGCAGGGCAACTTCTGAAGATGAGTGCACCAAAAGCAAGTCCAAAGTAGAGCACGTTCCGCCGAAAAACGGTCGCAAGGCCGGAGCCCATGCGAAGCACGTCCGCACAGCGTCCCGAATCAAGAGTTCTAATCGACGATGTGAACTTCCGCATTTTCCGGCTTGGGATAGCAAGGGCTTGCGTGGTCAGTGGTAGAGTATCCGCTCCCACGCAGGGGCCTGGGTGCGATAACGGCGGAGGAGAGGGGGTACTTTTATCGCTGCGATCGGGATACGGGGCGGCGGCGACGGCCATGCATCATCGCGAACCGCAACGGCTATTCCAATGAAGCCAATACAGCGTAACGCTGTAAAATGCTAGCAGCGTAAAGGGCCTAGTTTCCTGGTCAGAGCAGGGCAAA